>NC_036855.1:19903521-19926709 GCF_002910315.2 Salvelinus sp. IW2-2015 | reverse complement strand
GAGGATCCGGTACAAGAAGAACATAGGCAAGTTCCAGGAAGAAGCTAACCTGTACGCTGCTAAGACTGCAGTAACAGCAGCGCATGCAGTGGCCGCCGCAGTGCAGAACAGCCAGACCAACTCCCCTACCACACCCAACTCCGGTAGGCACCCCTGTGCAGGCCCTAACTCTGCATCCACCCCCAGCCTCAGCCCCCAGCCCCCATGCTTAACCCCCACTCACGCACCATTCACACAGGCAGGAGTGACAGGCACTGCTCCCAGCCTTGGGATCACAGAGTCTCCTGTCTTTGATACAGTCGATGCCAAAATAAGACAAGCAAACTCATGCATAAAGAGTGCATTCTGGTTTGTGAACCGAGAACAGATGTATATCTGACAAAGACAATTTCAAATGATGTCACTGAGGGTTGTTTTCCTTGACTTTTCCTCAAACCCCCTCTAATTTGTCAAACTGTAGCTCCACTGTATGGTAGTGCATTTTATTCTAAGAGAGATTGAAAATAATAGCTGGGAGCAGTTAGAGTAGACTGTATAGGTTACACCAATGTGAAATAACAACAGCAATGCAAACAATTTTAATGAATAATGGGACTCACAAATTACAGTACTTCTTCAGGTTCTTTTAACCTCCCAAACTCTGGGGACATGTTCTTGAGCATGCAGTCTCTGAATGGGGATTCTTACCAAGGGGCACAAGTCGGAGCCAATGTGCAGTCACAGGTAGGAGCCACAAACAGGGACAGGTCTTATGTGCAAATGCACAGAGCCGTCCCAGTTTTGCCTGTGTGCTGAGCCATCCACAGTGCAGTCTTGAAGTACAGTAACTAAGACATGCTTCCCACATTGGGCCAGCTCAGATTCCCACAGTGTCATAGTCTCTACTGTAAAAGTAACAAAGTGGGCTCCATTGTCTATTTTGAGAACATTGAAAGTGTTTACTGACTGTAATTCGCTTTGGATGGAATATTCTGGCCTAACTAAAAATATCCCACCCCATTGCTATCAACAATTATTTCTAAAAGACTCCAGAAAATGTATTTATTTAATCTCTGTAACTGACTCGATTGAAGATTCCCATTTTGTGAATGCATTTGGCTTTGACTTGAGCTCTTGGGTTGGTGTTGGGTTTTATGGTATTGTATTCTCCCTACAGTTCTGTCTTGTATTCTTTCCTGTCTTTGTCTCATMTTGGTTGTGTTGCATTTTGTTGTTGTTGTCATCCATTATGTTATTTCTTCAGGTTCAGAGACAGACATAGAGAAACATTGCCAGAAGTTACTGACCCTYCCGTTACACTTGTTTACACTGAACTGCACTGGGGTCGGAACGCAATCATGGTGACATTAAGACACCGTGGAGCCGTCGTGAGATATGAGTTGGAAAACGTACCTCAATGCAGGGATGGGATATTCCACTGTACTAAAAATGTTACCTTTATCCACACTGCTCCATATAGAAGATTGGAATACTACCAGTTTTCCCGGAAACCTGCCCTTTTTGTTCTCATGCTAGCTAGCATTAGCCACATCAGCCATTATTGAATGGCATGTGACGTTGAACAACAAACGAGCTGATTGGCTGACACTGCCAATCCAAAATGCCTGCGGTGGCTAATGCTAGCCAACATTGAGGATGAAAAGGGCAGTTTTCCCTTAAAATTAGAAGTATTTCATTCTTGTCGGTGTATCAGTGTGGATAAAGATTAAATTTGGAGTACAGTGGCATATCCCATCCCTGCATTGAGGTACGTTTTCTGACCAGTATCTTGCGCCGGTTCCATGGTGTCTTAATGTAACCATGATTGTGTTCCGAACCCAATGCAGCTCAGTGTAAACAAGTGTAACGGTAGGGTCAGTATCTTCTGGCAAAGAGAAYCATATCCATAAACATGTCAGATGCCCCCATTAGAACTAGAGATGAATGGTTTTGGACATAGTCGCAGGAAGTAGGGGTGCTGAGGGTGCCCCCCCTCCCAACAACAGCACCACCAACCCATCTTCCAGCTGCCATGGTTTCATAAAGTGCACACACCAATCATAACATCATGGAGAGATTAGTCTGGTTAACGTGTTGTCTGTGTCTCATAGTCCCTTCCCACATGGAGTAAGTTTTGTATGTTTTGAAACATGGCATTGAGCATGTGTGTTAATGTAAAACCCCATGCCATAGTGAGTTGACAGCCATGCCCACCCTCTCTCTCCCATCAGGTGGATACCCTGCGCCATGTTATCAGTCAGACGGCAGGATACAGTGAAGCTCTAGGAGTGAACACTATGTACAGTCCACACGGCTTGAATGTAAGTGTCTCTGCTTCCTCTTTGTAGGTACCATTCTGGAGACAGTGGTTATACCTTGAGCAGACCTTGTCCAACCTGGATCCATTCTACTGCAAACATTAGTCACAGTATGTTAGTAGTAAGCTCGGATACAGTTCACCTTGCCTTGCTTCCCACTGTGATAAAAGTGAAAGCTTAGGCAAATTAATTGCACTCATTTATTTTCTTTCTTGACCCGTTATACATTTCCTTTTCTCAGAACAAAGTTTTGAATGTTACTAGAACAGGTTTTATTGAAATCTAGGCTGTCAGGAACATAGTAAGAATAGATGGCTAATCTGAGCTCAGTGAGCCAGGGAAGTGAGAAACTCCATTCAGCACTGCCATATCAAATGATTGAGCTTCTTAAAGGATGAAGAGAACATGTGACATAGGAGATTAGAGATTGTAGGTATGTTGGTACATTTTCTTTGCAGGAGGATAAATGCATAGTTTAATAAAGCACACATAGATCATAGTGCAGGTGTAATTAAATCCCCCTGTTTTTGCTTTTATAAACATCTTGTAATACCTTATGTGACTGAAACCAAAATGAAATGAGTAGGCTTTTAGTTGTGTATCTATGTTTGATTTAGCTTTTTTTAAATGCTTCAGAGACGTTGCCATATCCTTATCATCATGATAAAATATGAAAGTGAGATCGCCTGCAGCCTTTTACAGACGTGACTTCCATCTTCCTTGATGAGGCCTGATATGGTGCTTTTTTGTAATACAGTGCATAATCTGAAGCCATCAGASTAAAGATTCATTTATTTGATGAGAGAGAGCAAGAAAAGAGAGCAGCAGAGGGAGGATGAGAAATGGCTACTGACATATTTCCCTTAGCAATATCAGAGAGAAAATATTACCATTTGTTGTCTTRATGTTGCCATGGTTGGGATAGTGAAGGCTCAGTTATCTTCAGCTTCCCATCATGACAGCTATTGTTATTGAGAGGCATTTGAATATCATGACCTTATATGTACAGTCTAAAATAATCATATAAAAGTTATACATTTTCAGTAATACAACGAGATAAACTGAATACRTTCGACATTATGAACCTTGGTCAACAGTTTCGATTATTATTTTTTTCTTCAAACTTGACAATCACTCCAGTCCCAATTCATTGTATAAAAGTTGGATACATGCAGTTGAAGTCAGAAGTTTACATACACTTACGTTGGAGTCATTAAAACTCATTTTTCAACCACTCCACACATTTCTTGTTAACAAACTATAGTTTTGGCAAGTTGGTTAGGACATCTACTTTGTGCATGACACAAGTAATTTTTCCAAGAATTGTTTACAGACAGATTATTTCACTTATAATTCACTGTATCATAATTCCAGTGGGTCAGAAGTTTAATACACTAAGTTGACTGTGCCTTTAAACAGCTTGGAAAATTTCAGAAAATGATGTCATGGCTTTAGAAGCTTCTGCTAGGCTAATTGACATAATTTGAGTCAATTGGAGCTGTACCTGTGGATGTATTTCAAGGCCTACCTTCAAACTCAGTGCCTCTTTGCTTGACATCATGGGYAAATCAAAAGAAATCAGTCAAGACCTCCACAAGTCAGTCAAGAAAATTGTCAAGAAAATTGTACACCTCCACAAGTCTGGTTCATCCTTGGGAGCAATTTCCAAACGCCTGATGCTACCACGTTCATCTGTACAAACAATAGTACGCAGGTATAAACACCATGGGACCACGCAGCCGTCATACCGCTCAGGAAGGAGACGCGTTCTGTCTCCTAGAGTTGAACATATTTTGGTGCGAAAAGTGCAAATAAATCCCAGAACAACAGCAAAGGACCCTGTGAAGATGCTGGAGGAAACAGGTACAAAGTATCTATATCCACAGTAAAACGAGTCCTATATCGACAGCAAGGAAGAAGCCACTGCTACAACACCGACATAAAAAAGCCAGACTATGGTTTGCAACTGCACATGGGGACAAAGATCGGACTTTTTGGAGAAATGTCCTTTGGTCTGATGAAACAAAAATAAAACTGTTTGGCCATAATGACCATCGTTATGTTTGGAGGAAAAAGGGGGAGGATTGCATGCCGAAGAATACCATCCCAACCGTGAAGCACGGGGGTGGCAGCATCATGTTGTGGGGGTGCTTTGCTGCAGGAGGGACTGGTGCACTTCACAAAATAGATGCAATATGAGGCAGGAAAAATTAGATGTGGATATAATTGAAGCAACATCTCAAACATCAGTCAGGAAGTATAACGCTTGGTTGCAAATGTTCTTCCAAATGGACAATGACCCCATGCATACTTCCAAAGTTGTTGCAAAATGGCTTAAGGACAATGTAGTCAAGGGTATTGGAGTGGCCATCACAAAGCCCTGACTTCAATCCCATAGAATATTTGTGGGCAGTAACTGAAAAACGTGTGCGAGCAAGGAGGCCCACAAACCGACTCGGTTACACCAGCTCTGTAAGGAGGAATGGGAACAAATTCACCCAACTTATTGTGGGAAGCTTATGGAAGGCTACCCGAAACGTTGAACCAACCTTAAACAATTAAAGGCAATGCTACCAAATACTAATGAGTGTATATAAAACTGTCTGACCAACTGGGAATGCGATGAAAGAAATAAAAAGCTGACAAATGATCATTCTCTCTGCTATTATCTGACATTTCACATTTCTTAAACATGAAGTGGTGATCCTGTACTTGTTCGTGTCCTGTTTATATATATATTTACACCTTTCTTCGCATATCTTTTATCTATTTTATTATCCAAGAACTCAACTACAAAAGCTTTCCGGCAAAAGCTTTCCTGCAACCCGCTTCACCAATTACAAAAGTATTATTTACCTCAATCTGAAAAATCCATGCGTGGAAGCTAGCCCAGGGGCTAATTCAAAGCTAGCCTGAAAGCTAACCGGAAGCTACTCCGATAGCTAGCCAGAAGCTAATCTGTAGCTGCCCCGAAATTAGCCGGTTTGCTGGCTAGCGTTGGTGTTTTCAGCTGCCCACAGTTTAGTGGTCATCCAGCTATTCCTTTAAGCTGATAATCTACCGGCACTTTTTGTGCAACGGCAATCTGCACTTCGGACGGAGCATTCCCGGGACTCTTTTCCCTCTCAGGTTTTCACGCCGATTCCTAGCCGCAGGCTCTGGCTACACTGTACCTTGATTTCGCAGCTACTAGCTGCAAACCGTGTGACTATTGGCTTACCCGTCGACCCCGGAGGCAACTCTAATCATTCTGGAAGCTAGCGCTGAGGAGTTCCATACCATCCGGACCCGTTTCTGTTTGGTTGCTGCTCAGATACGGAAACCCACCGGGCCTTCCACGAACTGACTGCGCGACTGACGTGCCGACGTTATCTCCGAGGGAATTTAATCCAACTGGCACTCCGCCCGACGTTACCTGAACGCTCATGCTGAGGCCGCTAATCGTTAGCTGTCTTATCGGCTTGCTATTTGAACAAGTAATGGACAATATATTATTATTATTATTTATTTATTTTATTTTTTCCTTGGGTATAATATCTATTTTGCCAATTTTGGATTGATCCCCTCTACCACATCACGGAACCCCACTACACGGAACCCCACTAAACTCCTGACGGATAACGCACAGAGGTATCTACAAACGACCCTCCATCCTATGCTGCCTACCGATAGCCATAGTACCCGGCCAGCTGTCTGGATGCGCACGACCCCAACCACCTCTACTTCCACTGGACCCTTATTGCACTTCGATTAGCATGCCTCTCCTTAATGTAAATATGCCTTGTCCTTGCTGTTCTGGTTAGTGTTATTGGCTTATTTCAGCTGTACGAGGATTCTAGCCCTGCTGCTAATACCATATCCACCTCTCCAGTTCCAACCCCCACATATATGCGATTGACATCACCTGGGTTCAATGTAATGTTTCTAGAGCAAATATCTCTCTCATCATCACTCAATACCGTAAGGTATTTACCTCCACTGTATTTCACACCTACCATACATTTGTCTGTAATTATTCCTTAACTATTTATCGCCCCCAGAAACTCCTCCTTTTACTCTCTGCTTAGTAGTCTAGCGCGACCATTCCTCATAGCTTTTAGCGTACCGCTTTATCCTACTCTCCTCTGTTCCTTTGGATTGATGTAGAGGTGAATCAGGCGTGCAGTACCTGGCTCCACTCCTATTCCCAGTGCGCTCGTCTTTTGATGACTGTTCTGTAACCGTTAAAGCCTTGGCTTCTGCATGTTAACATTAGAAGCCTCCTCCTAAGTTTTGATTTTTGTTCACTGCTTTAGCACACTCTGCCACCCGGAGTTTATAGCCGTGATCTGAATCTGGCTATAAAAGACCACCAAAATTCAGACATTTTCACCCCAATACAAGATTTTCAGACAAGAATAGCAACGGCAGGAGGGCCGGTTTGGCGAATGTCTACTGCAGAAGACTGCCTAGCAGATTTGTTATACCTATCAGTCGTGTTCCCAAACAATTGAACTTCTACTTTTCAAAATCCACGCTCTCTAAAAAAAACTAAGTCTCTCACGTTGCCCCCACGCTGCCTATGGAGACCACCCCTGCCCAGCTGTGCTCTGGACACTATATGTATGAACTGATTGCCCCCAGCTATCTTCAGAGCTCGTGCTGCTTAGGCGACCCTAATTTTGAACTATGCTCAACACCCCAGCGCACCATACAATCTGAAAGCTTGATGCCCTCAACCTCACACAATTAATAACATGAACCTACACGTACCACGCACCAATTCCGTAACACGGGTACCCTCAATAGATAATCCTAAACAAAACTTGCGCCTCCAAATACACCTCTGCCGTTTTTCAAACAAATCTCAGCGATACTGCCTCATCTGCTGCATCCGTAATGGGTCAGCGTCAACGAGCCTCCATACATCACTGTCAAACGCTCTGAAACACTTCAAGCGAGCAGGCCTTCTAATCGACCTGGGCCGGGGTATCCTGGAAGGATATTGATCTCATTCCCGTCATAGAGGCATGCGGTTCATTTTTTTTAAATGCTTCCTCACCATCTTGAATAAGCCATGCCCCATTCAAGAAATTTAGAACCAGGAAACAGATATAGCCCTGGGTTCTCTCCTGACCTGACTGCCCTTAACCACAACAGAAAAACCTCCTATGGCGTTCTGCATTAGCATCGAACGCCCCCGTGATATGCAACTTTTCAGGGAAGCCAGAAACCAATATACACAGGCAGTTAGAACAGCCAAGGCTAGCTTTTTTCAAGCAGAATATTTGCTTCCTGCAAGACACAAATTCAAAAAGTTCTGGGACACCGTAAAGTCCATGGAGAAAAGAACACATCCTCCCAGCTTCCACCGCTCTTGAAGATAGGAAAACACTGTACCCACGACAAATCCACTATATTGAGAATTCAAATAAGCATTTTTTCTACGGCTGGCCATGCTTTCACTCTGCTACCCTACCCCGGACAACAGCACTGCCTCCCCTCTGCTACTAGCCCAGCCTTCCCACTTTTTTTTCTCTTTCTCCAAATACAGTCAGCTGATGTTCTAAAGAAGCTGCAAATTCTGGACCTTACAAATCAGCCGGGCTAGATAATCTGGACCTTTCTTCTAAAACATCTTGCTGAAATTGTTGCACCCCTATTACTAGCCTCTTCAACCTCTCGCGTGTCGTCTGAGATCCCCAAAGATTTGGAAAGCAGCTGCGGTTATCCCCCTCTTCAAGGGGGGGAACCCTTGACCCTAACTGCTACAGGACCTATATCTATCCTACCTGCCCTTCTAAGGTCTTCGAAAGCCAAAGTCAACAACAGATTACCGACCATTTCGAATCCCACCACACTTCTCCGATAATGCAATCTGGTTTCAGAGCTGGTCATGGGTGCACCTCAGCCACGCTCAAGGTCATAAACGATATCGTAAACCGCATCGATAGGAAACAATACTGTGCAAGCCGTATTCATTGACCTGGCAAGGCCTTTGAATCTGTCAATCACCACATCCTCATGGCAGACTGACAGCCTTGGTTTCTCTATATGATTGCCTCGCCTGGTTCACCAACTACTTTCTGATCCGAGTTCAGTGTGTCAATCGGAGGGTCTGTTGTCCGGGCCTCTGGCAGTCTCTATGGGGGTGCCACAGGTTTCAATTCTTGGACGACTCTACTTCTCTGTTACATCAATGATGTCGCTCTTCTTGCTGGTGATTCTCTGATCACCTCTACGCAGACGACACTATTTCTGTATACTTCTGGCCTTTCTTTTGACACTGTGTTAACAACCCTCCAGGCGAGCTTCAATGCCATAACAACTCTCTTCCGTGGCCTCCAACTGCGTCTTAAATACAAGTAAAACCAAATGCATGCTCTTCAACCGATCGCTGCCTGCTCCTGCCGCTGTCCAACATCACTAGTTTGGACGGCTCTTGAACTTAGAATATGTGGACACCTCAAGATATCTAGGGTGTCTGGTTAGACTGTAAACTCTCCTTCCAGACTACAATCAAACATCTCAATCCAAAGTCAATCTAGAATTGGCTTCCTATTCCGCAACAAAGCATCCTTTATCATGCTGCCAAACATACCCTTGTAAAAACTGACATCCTACCATCCTCGACTTCGGTGATGTCATTTACAAAATAGCCTCCAAAACCTAACCAATAATGGATGCAGTCTATCACACCGTGCCATCCGTTTTGTCACCAAAAGCCCCATATACTACCCACACTGCGACCTGTACACTCTCTTGGCTGGCCCTCGCTTCATACCGTCGCCAAACCCACTGGTTCCAGTCATTACAAGACCTGCTAGGTAAAGTCCCCCTTTACTCACGCTCGCTGGTACCATAGCAGCACCTACCTGTAGCACGCGCTCTCAGCAGGTATATCTCTCTAGTCACCCCAAAACCAATTCTTCCTTGGACGCCTCTCCTTCCAGTTCTCTGCTGCCAATGACTGGAACGTAACTACAAAATCTCTGAAACTGGAAACACCTATCTCCCTCACTAGCTTTAAGCACCAGCTGTCAGAGCAGCTCATAGATACTGCACCTGTACATAACCCATCACAATTTAGCCCAAAAACTACTCTTTACCTACTGTATTTATTTATTAATTATTTGCTCCTTTGCACCCCATTATTTCTGTCTCTACTTTGCACTCTCTTCCACTGCAAACAACCATTCCATTGTTTTTTTTTGTTTTTTTTATTTTACTTGCTGTGTTGTACTCACTTCGCTCATGGCCTTTATATTTTTTATTTATTTATACATATTTGTTTGCCTTTCACCTCCCTTATCTCACCTCACTTGCTCACATTGTATATAGACTTATTTATTTTTTTTTTCACTGTATTATTGACTATATGTTTGTTTTACTCCATGTGTAACTATGTGTTGTTGTATGTGTCGAACTGCTTTGCTTTATCTTGGCCAGGTCGCAATTGTAAATGAGAACGTGTTCTCAATTTGCCTACCTGGTTAAATAAAGGTTAAATAATAAATAAATAAAATCCTAACTGACGCTAAGACATGGCCTGTTTTACTAGGATTAAATGTCAGGAATTGTGAAAAACTGAGTTTAAATGTATTTGGCTAAGGTGTATGTAAACTTCCGACTTCAACTGTATTTGGAAGAACATTAAATAACCACACCGTTTTTTTGTGGTGTTTACAATGTAAGCAAGCACTCTCTTGCTAAACCATAACACAGGCCGCCATTAGTGTTCTCAGACAGAGCTTGCTGTCATTTTGGTTTTGTTGAGCACCCTTTAGCCTGCAGGCCTTTAGAAGAAGTGTCAACCTCTAGCAGGCTCAACTGAAGTGTTTCACACTCTCCCACAAGGTTTCTCACTTTCCTTCACTGTTTATGCCAGAGCTCACTTAATCACCACATGAGAATATGCTCTGAAATCCAACATTAATGACAAGTCAACACATCCAATAAGGGCACCTGTGAAAAGAGGAAAAATATCCAGGCAACAAAAAAACATGCTTTGGATAATTAATTTCAAGAGATGGGGAGGCCTTCTCATCCAGCAATACTCTTATTTCAATGCAGTACCGACATTGTGACAAAGCTGACCAGCTATAGCTATTTATTGACCTATTCCAGGCGATCTAAATCATCAAAATACTAATTCCACCAATGAGCCACATGAGTACTAGAGCTCCCAGTTTACAGTAATGCAGACAAATTGTTTTGATAATGAAGTGCATCATAGGTAAATGAGCATACGCTAACCTTTTGTTTTGTTGATGTGACGGAGGTGATCCAGCAAAGGCTAGTCCCTGCCGCGAGCCAAGCCAAGTAAGGCTGGCTCAGACTGGTTCTCTTGGAAATGGCCTGCCCTGTCACTTCCACCTCACCCAGCCCCAGCCTTCCCTCTTCCTGACTGACAGAAGAATATGTAGCGACAAGCWGCTGAAATCTGATTGGACATTGATTTCAGAGTTCGCTCCCATTGGCTGAGACATAAGGCCAATTTGTTTCAAGGAGTCTCATTGCTAATGCTATTATAACGCAGAGAATGCCCATTTGCTTGGCAGTTATACTATATCAAAGGAGACTATGGATGGGAGATATCAAATTAAGTCAATGAATTCTAATGTATCTTTTTGCGCAATATTCCAAATACCTATATGGCAATAATCGTTTTRTWAAATTATTTTTATGAACGTTTATGTCCGCTTGTTCTCATAATGTATTTTTGGTCTTGTGTCTTTTGCTCCTCTGTGCTGTGTGCACCTTCCCATTTACATCTGAGATCTGTATCTAATGACGAGACGCTCATGTCTCCACCCTAACAATGGGAGTCGTTGTGCCAAAGGCTGGAAGGCAGGTGACAAGCTTAGGTCCAAAATAAGCACATAGAAACGCATTGGGCTRATTTTGGACAGATTTTAGTGAGAGTGAAACCTCTTGCTTCGCCTTTTCCTCTCTGTTTACACACACACGCCAAGCCCCTCCCCCTGCCACTCACAACAACAAAGATGAGAGAGCACTTCTTCCTCTCTGACAAGCGGTTTCAACTCGCCATTTGCATTTGAGGTTTGGTCCAACAGAATCAGTCATATGGACACAGAAACACATTGATACATTTTACTGTAATAGAGAAGTTAACCTTTCTAACAATACACTTTTTGTGTCTCAACTCCTCAAATTGTGCGCAGAGCAGACGCTACTAAAACAGGAGGATCAATTAACATGATTGTGGAAAATGTATGCTCAGTTTGTCCCACTATCAGCAGTTATACTAGCTGTCTAATTTGTGTTTTATAGATATGCAAGAAACATAAAACACAATTATATAAAGAATTGGCAACTCGTTCTCATTCTGAGAAATAAGGTAGGCCACTTGATTTCAACATGTGAACAAAGTGGACAGGCTAGCTGTTCAAACAGTTGGAGATGGACAGAAGGGTGTGTTCATAACAATTCAACTGTTCAACCTTGTTAACTAGCAAATAGATACAATTTTGCTAAACTTTACATATCAAGATTATCTGGCTACTCACTGAAATGTAGGCTTGTGCTTGACAGATTGTTTATGAGACCTGTGTTCATTTTCTATCATGCCTGCTGCAAGAAGTTAGTCAAATCAAAATCAAATGAAATTGTATTTGTCACATGCACCGAATACAACTGGTGTTGACTTTACCGTGAAATGCTTGCTTACGAGGAATTCCAAACTATGTTTAAAATAATTATACTAAAAAATATGTAACACGAGTCATACAAGTGCATTTTCATAAACAGACTTGAAAGCCAGATCACTGATTATTGAAAAGAAAATCCCAGGTTAAACTATTTTGATGAAATAATACAATTATTACTGTCTCTTTTGGTTTTTGCAAGGCTTATATTTAGCCTATTGTAGGTATAATTTCACAAGCCCTGAATTCATTAGTTTATTGCTGACTGTTTAAAATGTTAGTGTACTGACCTTTAATTGTACAACAGAGCTTATTTAGAAAATTGCCCATATACAGTGGGGAGAACAAGTATTTGATACTGTAACGGTCCTGACCTGTTTTATGTTGTTTTTGTATGTGTTTAGGTCAGGGCATGTGTTTTGGGTGGGCAGTCTATGTTATCTGTTTCTATGTTGGTTTTGGGTTGCCTGGTATGGCTCTTGATTAGAGGCAGGTGGTTTGCGTTTTCCTCTAATTAAGAGTCATATTTAGGTAGGGCGTTCTCACTGTTTGTTTGTGGGTGATTGTCTTCCGTGTCAGTGTTTTGTCGCACCATACGGGACTGTTCGGTTTGTTTCGTTTTTCCTTCGTCATCAATAAAAGAGATGGCGTATTTTCCAAATGCTGCGTTTTGGTCCGTCAATCCTCCACACGATCGTGACAGAATTACCCACCATAGGACCAAGCGGCATGTAAAGCGGCAACAGGACCCACCTACACAGGATTCTGGAGATGGAGGACGAACTGGATGGTAAGGGACCTTGGGCACAACCGGGAGAATATCGCCTCCCTCGTGAAGAGCTGGAAGCAGCGAAAGCCGAGAGGAGGCGATATGAGGAGGCAGCACGGAAGCAAGGCTGGAGACCCGTGAGTAATACCCAAAAATTTCTTGGGGAGGGGCTCATGGGAGTGTGGCGAGTCCAGATGGGAATCTGCGTCAACTCCCGTGCTACCCGTGAGGACTCTAAGAGGGAACCTGAGCCAGTCGGGTGATATTGGAGGTGAGCAATGGGAATGATACAGAGACTGTTAAGGATTTATTGGGGAGGTTGGAAGAGAGTGAAATGAGGGAGCTGCTGTGTTGGTGCGTGAGCACAAGATCCACCCGACAGAGCGTGTGCGGGATGTGATATTACCTGAGTCAGCTCTCCATGCTCGTCCTGATGTGCGTGCTAACCGTTGGGAATGACCGTCCCCAGACCAGGCCTCCTGTACGCCTCCCTAGTCCTGCACCTCCTGTATTAGCCCCACGTACTAACTCTCCTGTGACAGTCCCCAGCCCAGTACAACCAGTGCCTCCTCCACGCACTAGCCCTATGGTGCGTGTCTCCAGCCCTTTACCACCAGTGCCTAAACCACGCACCAAGCCTCCTGTGTGTCCCAGAGTCCTGGCGTCCTGTTGCTGCTCCCCGCACTAGCCCTGAGATGCGTGTCCCCAGTCCGGTACCACCAGTTCCGGCACCACGCACTAGGCCTAATGTGCGCTCCCAGGGTCCTGTACGCACTGTTCCTTCTCCCCGTACTCGCCCTGATGTGCGGGTCCTCAGCCCGGTACCACCAGTACCGGTACCACGCACAAGGCCTATAGTACGCCTTGAGAGTCCAGTGTGCCCTGTTGTTGCTCCCCGCACAGCCTTGAGATGCGTGTCCCTAGCCCGGTACCACCAGTTCCGGCACCACGCACCAGGCCTACCGTGCGCCTCAGCCGGCCAGAGCTGCCCGTCTGCCAAGCGCCATCTGAGCCATCCGTCTCCCCAGCGCCATCTGAGCCATCCGTCTCCCCAGCGCCATCTGAGCCATCCGTCTCCCCAGGCCATCGAGCCATCCGTCCCCAGCGCCATCTGAGCCATCCGTCTCCCCAGCGCCGTCTGAGCCATCCGTCTGCCCCGAGCCAGTAGAGCCGCCCGTCTGCCCGAGCCGTCAGAGCCGATAGTCAGTCAGGAGCCGCTAGAGCCATTCGTCAGACAGGATCTGCCAGAGCCGCCAACCAGACAGGATCTGCCAGAGCCGCCAACCAGACAGGATCTGCCAGAGCCGCCAACCAGACAGGATCCGCCAGCCAGCCATGAGCAGCCAGATCCGTCAGCCAGCCATGAGAAGCCAGATCCGTCAGCCAGCCATGAGCAGCCAGATCCGTCAGCCAGCCATGAGCAGCCAGATCCGTCAGCCAGCCATGAGCAGCCAGATCCGTCAGCAGCCATGAGCAGCCAGATCCGTCAGCCAGCCATGAGCAGCCAGATCCGTCAGCCAGCCATGAGCAGCCAGATCCGTCAGCCAGCCATGAGCAGCCAATCCTCGCCAGCATGAGCAGCCAGATCTGTCAGCCAGCCATGGGCCGTCCCTCAGTCCGGAGCTGCAGTCCCTCGGTCCGGAGCTGCCGTTCCTCAGTCCGAGGTGCCCCTTATCCTGGTGCTGCCCCTTATCCTGGTGCTCTCCCTTATCCTGGTGCTGCCCCTTACCCTGGTACTGCCCCTTAGTCCGGAGCTGCCCTTAGTCCGAGAGCTGCCCCTTAGTCCGAGCTGCCCCTTAGTCCGGAGCTGCCCTTAGTCCGGAGCTGCCCTTAGTCCGGAGCTGCCACTTAATTCAGTGGGGTTAATGTGGAGGGGGTCATTTGGAGGAAGCTAAGGAGGCGGTTAGTGACTGTGGTGGGGTGGGGACCACGACCAGTGCCGGAGCCGCCACCGTGGAAGGAAGCCCACCAGACCCTCCCCAGACTGTGTAATGGTGCGCCCGGAGTTCGCACCTTAAGGGGGGGTTATGTCACGCCCTGGCCTTAGTATTCTTTGTTTTCTTTATTATTTTAGTTAGGTCAGGGTGTGACATGGGGAATGTTTGTGTTTTGTCGGTTTTGGGTGATTATATGGTAAAGGGGGTGTTTGGTTTAGTGTATGGGTTGTGTAGTGGATGTGTCTAGCTGTGTCTATGTTGGTTTAGTTTTCTAGGAGAGTCTATGGTTGCCTGAATGAGTTCCCAATTAGAGACAGC
Organism: Salvelinus sp. IW2-2015; assembly: GCF_002910315.2. NCBI lineage: Eukaryota > Metazoa > Chordata > Actinopteri > Salmoniformes > Salmonidae > Salvelinus > Salvelinus sp. IW2-2015. The sequence continues at coordinate 19,911,741 of NC_036855.1, read as the reverse complement.
TGATTTCTGTTGTTCTGATTGGGAGCCATATTTAGGGTACCATAGGCTTTCATTTGATGTGGGTAATTGTCTATGTTATACGTTTGTAGCCTGTGTGTGCACATCGTTTGATTAGCTTCACGATCGTTTATTGTTTTGTTTAGTGTGTAAGTGTTTTTGTTTCGTTTTTCCTTCGTCATCAATAAAAGAGATGGCGTATTTTCCAAATGCTGCGTTTTGGTCCGTCAATCCTCCACACGATCGTGACAGATACACTGCCGATTTTGCAGGTTTTCCTACTTACAAAGCATGTAGAGGTCTGTAATTTTATCATAGGTACACTTCAACTGTGAGAGACGGAATCTAAAACAAAAATCCAGAAAATCACATTGTATGATTTTTAAGTAATTAATTAGCATTTTGTTGCATGACATAAGTATTTGATCACCTACCAACCAGTAAGAATTCCGTCTCTCACATACCTGTTAGTTTTTCTTAAGAAGCCCTCCTGTTCTCCACTCATTACCTGTATTAACTGCACCTGTTTGAACTCGTTACCTGTATAAAAGACACCTGTCCACACACTCAATCAAACAGACTCCAACCTCTCCACAATGCCAAGACCAGAGAGCTGTGTAAGGACATCAGGGATAAAATTGTAGACCTGCACAAGGCTGGGATGGGCTACAGGACAATAGGCAAGCAGCTTGGTGAGAAGGCAACAACTGTTGGTGAAATTATTAGAAAATGGAAGAAGTTCAAGATGAGGGTCAATCACCCTCAGTCTGGGCTCCATGCAATCTACCTCGTACTAAGATCTCACCTCGTGGGGCATCAATGATCATGAGGAAGGTGAGGGATCAGCACCACGACAGGACCTGGTTAATGACCTGAAGAGAGCTGGGACCACAGTCTCAAAGAAAACCATTAGTAACACACTACGCGCTCTATTGATTAAAATCCTGCAGCACACGCAAGGTCCCCCTGCTCAAGCCAGCGCATGTCCCGGCCGTCCTTCTGCCAATGACCATCTGGATGATCCAGGGGAGGAATGGGAGAAGGTAATGTGGTTCCTTTGAGACAAAAATAGAGCTTTTTGGTCTTACACTCACTCGCCGTGTTTGGAGGAAGAAGAAGGATGAGTACAACCCCAGAACACCCCAACGTGAAGCATGGCGGTGGAAAACATTCTTTGGGGATGCTTTTCTGCAAAGGGGACAGGACGACTGCACCGTATGAGGAGGATGGATGGCCATGTATCGCGAGATCTTGGCCTACAACCTCCTTCCCTCAGTAAGAGTATGAAGATGGGTCGTTCTGGGTCTTCCAGCATGACAACGACCCAAAAAACACAGCCAGGGCAACTAAGGAGTGGCTCCGTAAGAAACATCTCAAGGTCCTGGAGTGGCCTAGCCAGTCTCCAGACCTGAACCCAATAGAAAATCTTTGGGTACAAAGCCGGATGCGCGATGCGGTAAGGAGCCCGAAACCTGAAGGATCTGGAGAAGGTCTGTATGGAGGAGTGGGCCAAAATCCCTGCTGCAGTGTGTGCAAACCTGGTCAAGAACTACAGGAAACATATGATCTCTGTAATTGCAAACAAAGGTTTCTGTACCAAATATTAAGTTCTCCTTTTCTGATGTATCAAATACTTATGTCATGCAATAAAATGCAAATAAATTACTTAAAAATCATACAATGTGATTTTCTGGATTTTTGATTCCGTCTCTCACAGTTGAAGTGTAGCTATGATAAAAAATTACAGACCTCTACATGCTTTGTAAGTAGGAAAACCTGCAAAATCGGCAGTGTATCAAATACTTGTTCTCCCCACTGTATATCGTGAATCGCCCAAGTGTGTAAAAATGTAGCTATGATTTTTAAGCCATATCGCCRAGCCCTAAAGGTGACACCTATTTGTATTAATTAATTAGTAAATGAGCATACATACACACACATACTGTGTACACAATGAGAATGACTATTATACCTTATGTTTTGGTTATCTGTATTCTACTAAATATATTTTATTGTACAGAGATATCTTATTCTCCCTCACATGAAAATGTCTTTTGGGGAATAATAACTGGTCTTGATTACAAATAGAGGCTCCTTACAAAAGCATTAGGTTGTTAACATGGACTTCTTCATTTGTAGTGAGATATTATATTACTAAGTATTTAATTGTGATCCCTTCTCTTCTGCTTCCTTCCTAGGCTAATGGGGGATGGCACGATACAACTACTCCATCTGCTGTAATCTCCCCAACAGAAGGACCTGGAAGTGTGCACTCTGATACCTCAAATTGATCTCTGTTATCGATGCATCTGATCCCCAAGCTGTAAAGCCTGAACTTTCACTGACTGACCAACCAGAGAGGATAAACAAAACTTTTTTTTCAGAACTAATTGTCTGCTGCATCTACCAGAGTCCTCAACTCCCCTCGCAATGACTTTCTACAATATGGACACCTGATGTTTTCTTGGTAGTTCAGTGACGTCGTCACTCAAACTTCATCAGTCTCATGATTATAATTCACCATTGCTATAGTTATGTTTGTCATTTGAAGGGGTAAGCACGTACTGTACAAATCAAACAAGACCCAGATCTTTATTGTGCAACATTCATTTCAATTGACAATTGATTTAAGAAATGATTTTTCCCAAGCTGAAATTATTCCCAGTGCTGAGCGTATGACATTATGTGTTTTCATATTCTAAAACGTTTTGGTTTTGAAATGCAATATATATACAGTACGAGTCAAATGTTTGGACACACCTACTCATTCCAGGGTTTTTCTTCATTTTTACTATTTTCTACATTGTAGAATAATAGTAATGACATGAAAACTATGAAATAACACATGGTATCATGTAGTAACAAAAAAGCATTAAACAAATATATATTTTAAATTTGAGATTCTTCAAAGTAGCCACCCTTTGCCTTGATGACAGCTTTACCCACTCTTGGCATTCTCTCAACCAGCTTCATGAGGTTGTCACCTGGAATGCATTTKAATTAACACGTGTACCTTGATTAGTGGAATTTATTTCCTTCTTAATGCGTTTGAGCCAATCAGTTGTGTTGTGTCCAAACTTTTGACTGGTACTGTATATATTTCCTAAATAATTTTTGGTTTGTTGATCAATCAATTACCTTGTTTCTTGGTCTCTTTCCGTATATTGACTAACAACGTAGCGGTTCTATCACTGAATGCCAGGAGTGATGTTTGACTCTAATGTTGTACAGCAACTAAATAAGGCTCCCATTGTAAACTCTATGGCAGCTTGGGAGAGTTACTTTCAATATTAGTTTTGCTTTACAACCACCAGTTTGAAATGCTTTAGAAGTAATTGACAGAAGAAGTTCATTGACAATGCTAATGGGATAACTCTGTATTTTACAAACTTGCAACATATTTGACAGTTATCAACAAAAAAAGCATAAAAAGACTGGAGTGATTGTCAAACATAGAAAAGCATGAAAGTCATGTGATATTTAAATATGTTTTTGTTTTTGCTATGGGTTGAAATAGTCATGGGTCTAACCTTAAATCCAACCAGTTATAGCACTTCCTTTTGGCATGTGACAAGATACCAGTCACACAAAATATGTTGTATATAATATAGCTTAAGAGTATTTATACATCCCACGAAATCAATACACAGCTTTATTACCTCATTCAAAATCATAGAAACCAATAGATTTTCAACATTTCTATAGCTTAGAGTGCTCACTTACTACCTCTAAACAATATCACGACCATAGTTTTTGTCTTTTTATTTWACAGTTTTATTTAGTTGTTTTGATTATATCTTGTAATTAGCTCTTTGTTTTTGTTCATGTAATCTAATGTATATTTTAATCTTTTAAGAAAACAAAGTTGCTTTGTTGCAACTGTAAAAAAACACAAAAACAAGAACATTGATGATGTTAACAATAATATTYATACTAAGAATAGTGAAAAAATTCAATTAAAAAAATAAGAGGGAGAGGTGCAAAATTGTTCGTTGGTGGATTTTGAGGGAGGGTTGGGAGAATGTTGGTCATAAATTAACACCAAACAGTAAAACTGTTGTAAATACTGAAGAACATTTTGAATGTTTCTCATCTTGTTACTAATTCACACAAAAAAACATTATAAAAACTGTAATGCATAGAGGTTTCAGTATTCTGAACTGTACATTTCAAGCTCTGTTTGACAGGGTTCAAACTTTCTTTGTCTTTTTTGTATTGTATGTGATTCTGAAACAGATAAAGTCATGACAAATGATTTGTGGCAGTGATTCTAATGTATTACAAATGTTTAGTGTTTCTTTCTAACCAGACTACACCCTGGACTGAAAAGTCTTCCTTGTGGTAGTTATGTGTAATTTCAAACATGAATAAACTTTTTGCTTTCAAGACAGAAATTCCTCTTATTATTATTCATTTGTACATTGTACATTTATACATTACTAACAGTCTGTCCCCATGTACACTGAGTATAACAAACATTAGGAACACCTTCCTAATATTGTTGCACACACAGCCCCCCACCCTCTGAATCGCACACATACTGTACACAATCCATGTCTCAATCCTTCTTTATTCTGTCTCATCATCTACACTGATTGAGGTGGATTTAACAAGTGACATCAGTAAGGGATCATAGAGTTCACCTGGATTCACCTGGTCAGTGTATGTCATGGAKAAATCTGGTTTTCTTAATGTTTTGTACTCTTAGTGTAGATAATTTCAGTTTCTTTGACTTTGACATGACCAGAATGCATTTCATAAACTAAAACAGTGAAAAGTAATAACATGACTGTATATGGCTCATTAGACCCCTCCAGTCATTGCATAAATTATGACCAATCTAGGTACTTCATTCTATTGTGACATACTAAATAAATATCAACCAACCAATCATTTTTAACGGAATCCATCTTTATAAAAATTATCTCACGAAGAATTACTATGCTGAAATATCACACTGGACCATGGTAGGATTTCTGAGTGAATTCAGCCCTTCCCTTAAAGAAAGCATGGTTTATCCACAGGGCCAGGCCTGCGTCAAAGACTTTAAGACTTCAGGGCCCATTTCAGGCATTTGCTTTGATAGAAATACGAGGAACAGCTTGCCGTTACATGTGGTAGGCTGACATGTGACAAGATCATATTAATAGTGCTAATTGTTGCCTGAGCCCTCTGACAAATGCAACTAAATTAATTACCTCAAGTAATTAGGCTGTTTGGAGATCTGGGATTATCCCAAATCCTGGATTATCCTAAATAAACAACATGTAAACCATTGGACAATGAAGTAAGCTTTTCATGAAGGTCTGCATGGAAATGCATTTAGATGCAATGAGTTGAGTATTGTAGAGCCTGCCAATTATGAAGATTAGTGTGAAGATTAGAGTGAATAAATAGACACAATCACCTGTCTAATAGAAAATCAGAAAATTGATGATCAGAGACAGAATTGAGTGTACAAAATCCAATGACCCAATGTGGTTTTCCTACAGGAACTTGTCTCAAAAGACTGCTACCCAATATCATACAGTACACCTCTTATTTCATAGGGCTGTTTAAGTGGCCTTTGCWCTCATTTGAAACTGTGGCTGGAAGGTGAAGACTTCATTGAACCTGGTTCTGAGGTTAATGCTTAGCCAGCATGCTTTCTGCAATTAACTGAAATGTCAGGCACTTCTAATTCCAGTTATTCTTTCTGTCTGTGGTAGGAAGGCTGTCTCAATGGGTCCTTGGTTACCAATATAAAATGGAAATTGACACCCATGTATTCCTATTTTTGTAGCAGACTCCTTGAAAATGAACCATGCATTAACTGTGACTGAAAAGGGAAGCATGCAGCTATGTAAGGCCTGTGTTTATAGTATGAACCCCTGAAGCAATGTGTTCCATTTTAGTAACACTAGCTAAGAGCTAACCCAACATGTGCTGTTAAGGAGTGTATGCTACTCCTTTAACGCCCAAGGACCTTACATGTTATGTTCAGAGGTAAACTGGCTCTGGCAGCCAAAACAGCCAAATACTCAATTGCGATACGGTTCTAGAAACATAGCCCTTTACTTTAATTTCACATCAAAATATTTTTACAAATGGCAAATTTACACTTACTGTACATGGTTTTAACACAGTTGCAGCCAACAGTATTTCTCACGTACAACAGTTTTCTCGTGTCCTTCTTATACACAGGTGTTTGGAGACGCTAGATTGCTAATTAGAACAGGTAGTTGCCTCTCTCTTCCGTAAGCAAGCAAGCAGTAACATGGAGGGGGGGGGGGGCGGTAGTAATTGTACCTTTTGATTTATGAAAATTCTTTCTCGATTATATGAAAGTAAAGTCCAAAGGTTTCCTCGCCTAGCTCTCATTCTTGTACACCAAGAAATCTATTTACTATGAAATCTCAGTTTCAGCGGAATTTGATGGATTAAATACCACAAATTTAAAACATATGCATTATTTAATTTAGGCTAGCACCTGACAAGCTAGCTACTATAGCCACACCTGCACTGTACATCAGGCAGTAGGACCCAAGCGTGACAATAGATAATTTACTACTGTTGTATTGATATTATTTAGCTCAATAGTAATGTTACAAAARTCTGAATGAGTACTGCACATACCGTAGGAACCCTATGTGGTATGTAACATAAATAAATAACACACATTTAAGTCTGTCTTTATTGTTCAAATATTATTCATTGGGCTTTTGTATTAAAATAATCAAAATGACCAAAACACCTTTAGAAATAATATTTGTCACAGAAATGCCTACTAGTTTTCTCTAAGGTTCATTAAAGACAACATTTTCCAAGTAAAATTTACAATGAAAATCATGCATCATTAAATATGGAAATCATGAATTATATTAGCAATCGGCAAGATCTGAGATGGTGCCTATTAAATTAAAGAAAGATATCATTTATTTTATTAAGGTAGAGTTCATATTCTGTTAAATGTAAATGTGAAATGCAATGTTCTACTCTTTTTGATTTATTGCTGCTAGTGCGTTGTTCAAAGACCCATGTTACATTTCAATAGGGGACAATATTTATACGTTAAAATGTAAACTACTCTTGTATGCCTGGCTCTACTCACCAAATTAAATTGGTATGATTTAAAACATAAATTAATAATAAACACATTTGAAAGTGTGCAGAGAAAGGCAATCTTCCTATTTTTCATTAAGATCCTTTAATATTTCATTGAAGTACCACACTCCCATTACAACACAGGGCCTGCCTCTCCCTGCTTGGTGGGTGATGTATAGACAAATGCATTGCTTTTCCACCACACATTTTATTAACAATGTGCACAGACATCTCCATTGCAGGAAAATAGCGATGAAGATGAAAAAGTATTGCTGTTTTTTGTTTGGTTCTGTGTATATGTAAATTACCTAGGTTGAGTATGTTAGCATTGTGTAGGCTTATTCTGTTGTTTAAAATTGCCATCTGTCACCTAATAATCCACAGTAGGCTTACCCACCACCCTTACTAGTAGGTAAAGACTTCTGAAAGAATTGTCATAATATTATTTGAAAAGCATGTATTTTGCAATATTCTTGCATTTTGATAATGGGATTGTTATACAGAAGTCAGTTAATATGTATAGAGCAAATGTAGCCAGTCTGGATGTAGTCAACACTCATTACACAAAACAGCAGTTTGCCTTCAGTGGATATGGTTTTATTATAATACACTCCTCTTACTTTGTCAGAACTTGTTTTGTCATACATAGCGCACAAGCTATAGACTAGTTTGATTTATTGAGTGTGAGCATAATGGGGCATGGACTTGCTATACTGAGTAGATCTGGAGTGCTGATTTCTATAAAGAGATGAGTCCTGAGTGGCCTTTGAGCTTTAAACAGTTCAGTTAATTAACATTTGATCCCACCTATCCTTGCATCTATGATGTTCATTCTCAATTCCATTTCAAAGCCCACTGAACCCATTCAACCATCTTGCCCTCCTAGAGCTAGTACAACATATACTGTTATATGAGGATTGCAACAAGGTTTCAAGTGGCCTCCTCCCGAAATTGATGGTGGCTTATCTTACCTTGTTGGGTAATGGCAGACCTGTGAAGGCTTGTGACAGGAGACAGATGTTCTCTTTACCTCTCAGCAGAGGCATGTCAGCAAGCATGGGATGCCTTTGTGCTGGTAAAGCACACTGACATCAAGTCCCAAAAATAGAAGAGGGAAAAAGGCACATTCTCTCTTTCTCT
>NC_036855.1:19869203-19903497 GCF_002910315.2 Salvelinus sp. IW2-2015 | reverse complement strand
ATTACGAGCAGGTCATAGACTGTTCTCTTTAAATGCTCTATCTACCTAGAGCACAGTCAGATCAGTAGGTTATATTCTGTAATGGGAAGTCATTAGCTTTGGGTCTGGTGCTGTGTGTTCTCAATCCCTTGCTGTTACATTCATATTTTATATCTCATGTTTCACACAGTATTAACAGCTGCAGCTTGTTTTCACCATCTGTAGACAATTACTTTGAGTTTACTTGGCTTTGTTATAATAGCATGTTTTCATCTAGCATCTCTCTCAATAGGCACCATACCGCAATCTCTGACAGGTGCTGAGGAATTTGCTCAGGAGACACAGTGAGTTGAATTATTATTGCATTATTTAGTCTTGAAATAAACAAACAAGTTCCTTACAAACATTGTGTGCTACCAAGTCTGCATTGTGTAGCTATTACATTTCACGTGTTCAATTGTTCTGTACAGCCAATTATTATTCATATCAACTAGCAAGTACCCCCATTGCCCCTTAACTCCAACAGGCCACCGTTAATATGTAATACTTCCCCGACCGTACGCTCTCATTTGCTCCTCACTATCTCTTTGTTCTGTGACCTTTCTACATTCACCTTGCCTTGTTTCACCTATTTTCTATCACCAGAATAGCTCAGATTCCTCAGTCTAGTTTCAGTATAATAATTTGACACTTCACATTGCATTAGTCTTAGACCCGACAACAAGGTTATGTGACCTATAGTGTCAGAGAGCATACTCCATACTTGCCTGGAGTAGCTATTTATCAAGACAGCTTTGGGCCACCTATGATTCATAGCAGAACAAATACAAATATGAGGCTGTGGCTAGTGGCGATGGCTAGAGGCAATGTTTGTGTGACAACAACACCTTTAGTGACCACCATAAAGGCTATACAGTAGCTCTCTCTAGGAAGGATAACCATGGCACAGGACTTGTGAAAATACATATTTTATTTTATTTACCCTTTATTTTATCAAGGATTGATACCCTAGACCAAGGTCTCTTTTACAGATGAGCCCTGAATTCCAGAAAGAAATTCAGGATGTCATTTTGATTTTTTTTAAATCAATAAATACCTTCTACTCCTCAGTTTATTCAGGAGTCATAAACAATTGATGGTGTTTTTTCAAATTCTGAATTGTTATTTACTTCCTGAGTTTACTTCCTGATTTGACTGCCTTCACTTCGATTTGACCCCATCCTTGAAGTCCAGGAGTTTTTTGTGACCTGACCGGGTAAAGCTCAGGTGCCTAAATATATACATTATTCCCAATAGTATGAGGTAGCAGGAAATATGTTATGCTATCACAAAGTCAGATCCACAGTATCAACTTTGACAATGAGCGTAGAAGCTAGCCAAGCGTTGTACTGGCCACGGTGGGGTGGATAAGGGGAGACCCAGGGCCGGACAGAAGGAGGTTGTGTTGTGAACCCTGAGGAGGTTGTTAGGAGACCAGTGACCACTGGAATGATGTCATACTTCACATGTCATCACTCATCCCAGCACCGCTGGCACTAACAATGACGAGCATAGATACTGACCATTCATACTATCATGACAAACATTTTCCAAATGCKAAAAAATATTGTTTCTCTCAAATATTGTGCACAAATTTGTTTACATCCTTGTTAGTAAGCATTCCTTCTTTTCCAAGATAAGCCCTCCACCTGACAGGTGTGGCATATCAAGAGCAGCATGATCATTATACATATGCACCTTGTGCTGGGGACAACAAAAAGGGACTCTAAAATGTGCAGTTTTGTCACACAACACAATACCACAGATTTCTCATGTTTTGAGGGAGCGTGCAATTGGCATGCTAAAATGGCGCCGGAAGAAATTGCAGCAGTTTTACTTGCGCCCAACCTATTGTGCTATTATGTGTTTTTTTCCTGTTATTTGTAACTTATTTTGTACATAATGTTTCTGCAACCGTAACTTACGGCAGAAAAGAGCTTCTGGATATCAGGACAGCGATCACTCACCTCGGATTAGACAAAGATATTTTCAACAACCAAGACTCACATGATATCCTCCAAACACCCGGCAGGGCCGACATCCCAGTTATTAGCAAGAGGAAGCGACGCAGGTACAGAGGATGAAGAGCCGGATGCATCGTCAGGACCCGCAGAAGGCGAGTAGGAAAGCTGCCGTTACCGTCAATATTACTCGCCAACGTGCAATCATTGGACAATGAATTAGTTAATTAGATATCACGAATATCCTACCAACGGGACATCAAAAACTGTAATATCCTATGTTTCACGGAATCGTGGCTGAATGACGACATGGATATTCAGCTAGCGGGATATACGCTGCACCGGCAGGATAGAACAGCACACTCCGGTAAGACAAGGGGGGGGCGGTCTGTGCATATTTGTAAACAACAGCTGGTGCACGAAATCTAAGGAAGTCTCAAAAGTTTGCTCGCCTGAAGTAAAGTATATTGTGATAAATTGCAGGSCAGACTACTTGCCTGGAGAGTTCTCAGCTATACTTTTTGTGGCWGTTTATTTACCACCACAAACAGATGCTGGCACTAAGACCGCACTCAGTCAGCTGTATAAGGAAATAAGCAAAAAGGAACCACTCACCCAGAGGCGTCGCTCCTAGTGGCCGGAGACTTTAATGCAGGGAAACTTAAATCAGTTCTACCAAATCTCTATCAACATGTTAAATGTGCAACCAGAGGGAAAACAATTCTAGATCACCAGTACTCCACACACAGAGATGCGTACAAAGCTCTCCCTCGCCTTCCATTTGGTAAATCCGACCACAACTCTATCCTCCTGATTCCTGCTTACAAGCAAAAATTAAAGCAGGAAGCACCAGTAACTCGGTCTATAAAAAAGTGGTCAGATGAAGCAGATGCTAAACTACAGGWCTGTTTTGCTATCACAGACTGGAACATGTTCCGGGATTCTTCCGATGACATTGAGGAATACACCACATKAGTCACTGGCTTTATCAATAAGTGCATCGAGGACGTCGTCCCCACAGTAACTGTACGTACATATCCCAACCAGAAGCCATGGATTACAGGCAACATTCGCACTGAGTTAAAGGGTAGAGCTGCCGCTTTCAAGGTGCGGGACTCTAACCTGGAAGCTTACAAGAAATCCTGCTATGCCCTGCGARGAACCATAAACAYGCAAAACGTCAATACAGGGKTAAGATTMAATCATTCTACACCGGCTCCGACACTCYTCGGATGTGGCAGGGCTTGCAAACTATTARAGACTACAAAGGGAAGCACAACCGCGAGCTGCCCAGTGACACGAGCCTACCAGACGAGCTAAATCACTTCTATTCTCGCTTCGAGGCAAGCAACACTAAGGCATGCATGAGAGCAGCAGCTGTTCCGGACGACTGTGTGATCATGCTCTCCGTAGCCGACGTGAGTAAGACCTTTAAACAGGTCAACATACACAAGGCTGCGGGGCCAGACGGATTACCAGGACGTGTGCTCCGGGCATGTGCTGACCAACTGGCAGGTGTCTTCACTGACATTTTCAACATGTCCCTGATTGAGTCTGTAATACCAACAATGCTTCAAGCAGACCACCATAGTCCCTGTGCCCAAGAACACAAAGGCAAKCTGCCTAAATGACTACAGACCCGTAGCACTCACGTCCGTAGCCATGAAGTGCTTTGAAAGGCTGGTAATGGCTCACATCAACACAATTTTCCCAGAAACCCTAGACCCACTTCAATTTGCATACCGCCCAAACAGATCCACAGATGATGCAATCTCTATTGCACTCCACACTGCCCTTTCCCACCAGMACAAAAGGAACACCTATGTGAGAATGCTATTCATTGACTACAGCTCAGCGTTCAACACCATAGTGCCCTCAAAGCTCATCACTAAGCTAAGGATCCTGGGACTAAACACCTRCCTCTGCAACTGGATCCTGGACTTCCTGACGGGCCYCCCCCAGGTGGTGAGGGTAGGTAGCAACACATCTGCCACGCTGATCCTCAACACTGCAGCTCCCCAGGGTGGCGTGCTCATTCCCGTCCTGTACTCCCTGTTCACCCACGACTGCATGGCCAGGCACGACTCCAACACCATTATTAAGTTTGCAGACGACACAACAGTGGTAGGCCTGATCACCGACAACAACGAGACAGCCTATAGGGAAGAGGTCAGAGACCTGGACGGGTGGTGCCAGAATAACAACCTATCCCTCAACGTAACCAAAACAAAGGAGATGATTGTGGACGACAGGAAAAGGAGCACCGAGCACGCCCCCATTCTCATCGACGGGGCTGTAGTGGAGAAGGTTGAGAGCTTCAAGTTCCTTGGTGTCCACATCAACAACAAACTAGAATGGTTCAAACACACCAAGACAGTCGTGAAGAGGGCACGACAAAGCCAATTCCCCCTCAGGAAACCAAAAATATTTGGTATGGGTCCTGAGATCCTCAAAAGGTTCTACAGCTGTAACATCAAGAGCATCCTGACCGGTTGCATCACTGCCTGGTACGGCAATTGCTTGTTCTCCGACCGCAAGGCACTACAGAGGGTAATGCGTACGGCCCAGTACATCACTTGGGCAAAGCTTCCTGCTATCCAGGACCTCTACACCAGGCAGTGTTTTATTTCTTTACTTACCTACACACACACACACACACACACACATACCTTTTTTCACACTATTGGTTAGAGCCTGTAAGCAATCATTTCACTGTTGTATTTGGCACACGTGACAAATAAACTTTGATTTGATTTGATTTGACTGCAGGAATGTCCACCAGAGCATTTGCCAGAGAATATTTCAGAATTTGGCAGTACGTCCAACCGGCCTCACAATTGCAATTTGGCAGTACGTCCAACCAGCCTCAAAACCGAGAGCCACGTGTATAGTGTTGTGTGGGTGAGCGGTTTTAATGATGTCAACGTTGTGAACAGAGTGCCCCATGGTCTTAGTGGGGTTATGACATGGGCAGGCATAAGCTACAGACAACGAACACAATTGCATTTTATCGATGGCAATTTGAATGCACGGAGATACTGTTAACAAGATCCCGAGGCACATTGTCATGTCATTTGTCCGCCGCCATCACCTCAACGTTTCAGCACGATAATGCACGGCATGTCGCAAAGATCTGAATACAATTCCTGGAAGCTGAAAATGTCCCAGTTCTTCCATGGTCTGCATACTCACAAGATGTGTCACCCATTGAGCACGCTTGGGATGCTCTAGAATGATGTGTATGACAGCGTGTTCCAGTTCCCGCRAATATCCAACAACTTCGCACAGCCATTGAAGAGGAGTGGGACAACATTCCACAGGCCACAATCAACAGCCTGATCAACTCTATGCGAAGGAGATGTGTCGTGCTGCATGAAGCAAATGGTYGTCACACCAGATACTGACTGGTTTTCTGATCTAAGCRCTTACCTTTTTTTTAAGTATCTGTGACCAACAGATGAATATCTGTTTTCCCAGTCATGTGAAATCCATAGATTAGGGCCTAATGAATTTACTTCAATTGACTGATTTCTTTATATGAACAGTAACTAATTGTTGCATGTTGTGTTTATATTTTTATTCGGTATAGTATGCTTTTTTTCTTTGTGTTCATTGTTTCATTTGTCAAAGTACCAAAGTGAACACTTTTCATATGGTGTATGAAAAGTAATACTGGAAGTTCCTGCAAGTATTACTGCAAAAATAAATATATAATTTTCTATTGTATTCAATTTCTCAGATTTTTCATTGCATGTAGGCACTTTTCTTTTCTGTGCCAACTATGTTTCTGTGTGTGCGTGCATGTGTGTGTGTGTCCACTGGGTCTCAGCGGTCTGCCTGGCCCTTTGTCTGCTTCCTGGTGGTGTCTGGGAGCTCAGGTCTTCAAGGCACCAGGATCATTTTCCCTCTGTAGCTGTTGTCACTAGTATGGACCCAACTAATTCATCTTGCTAATGGCAGGCGGCTCAGTTGAGCGCTATTATTGTTTTTATTATTTCATTTTTTTAATGCTGGCTGCAGTTCCTCTTTTTCCTTGATGTAATACAATTATACAAAAGTACACTTAAGAGAAACAGCTCTTTTTGTCCTCAGCTCCCTCAACCATGTTAATTTGTATTTATTTTATACAAAAGTACAGAAGAAATGAGTCAAATACAGGAGTGAAGATACTACTGTTCAGTCACAGAATAAAACAATTACTAAAAGGCATCTAATCATTTAAAAATGAATATGATTTTTATTTTCAAAACACAAAAAAAATATTTGGCTAATTGTCTTGATATGAATGTATATTTTTTTACTGGGGAACAATGTGAATTTAAAATGGAATAAATACAGTCAGTAGGTTAGAGAATCACTGTTGCATGACTCTCAGGAGACCGGTCGACATGAAATCACACCAGCCTGATTTCAGTCATGACTGGAGGAAGGTCGTCGCCACACAAATGAAGAAAATGTAAAGTAGTTGGATGTCTAAAAAGTCCTCAGACAGAACTCTCTGGGCGCAATTAAGCCCAGCATCGGTAACCAGATCTCCTCATCGACATTCTCAATAAAAGGATATTTACAGAATCTATAAAATACTCAGGCCCACAGCCTTATAGACGTCTGTGGCGCTTTACTACATGAAGAATGAAATTAATTTGCACTTTGTGGTTTTAAGACGTGGTTCAAATGCTATTGTTTGTTGTGTGCAAAAATTGGTCTGGTCTTAAAATCGAAGGTCTCATCCACATGTATGGATATGAGGAGAATACATTTAGGAAGTGATGCAACTAGAAATGACAGCATGGCCTGTCCAGAATCTGTGTCTCATATCTTCATGCCATGAATATCAAAACCTGGCACAGTGTCCGGCCCAACCACAGGAATTCATTACCATCATTGCTAGTCTGACACAAATGAAGTCCTGGCACTTGCAGTCTACCCTCTCAGACCACAATACTTCATCATAAGCCATCCTTAATTTGTTTGGTTGTCAGAGACTGCTGTTGTCAAGTCTGTAGCGAGGGGCAGCCTGTTCGTTTACAGCTCTCTTTGTCACAGTATGTCAGGGCAGCAGGGGCTGGTTGGAAGTGGGTGGATGGTTACTCACACACTGATCCTTCGCTTGACTTTTTCAACCTCAAAACGCCTCCAGGACAGTTCTCTAATTAGCACCTACAGCTATGAATTAAATATACAATCCCACTAGTAGTACTGTCTGTCACCCTTGACCTTTGCAGTCCCTGTGGGAAACATGACCAAAGAGGGAGGTAGGCATACAGACTGAGGCACATCAAACCAAATTAGCACAGACAGGTTTTTAACCAATGAGAATTCATAGCTCAGAGAGGAGCTGGGGCAATGGAGGGTTTTGCATTCCAACTCCATTTCCAAACGATGTCTAGCTAGGGGTATGGAACACATTTTCGCTTTTCCTCTCTTTCCCTCTAGAGAAATCAGCCTGTCTCTGTGTCCTCTCAGAGCAGCTGCTTTTCACATCTACGCATCTCTGTTCACTCTCCATCCTCCTATTGATTTCTTATGAGAAAATAACCAGCATGTCTGAATGAGAGAGTCAGGATGTTGTTTGAAAATGGGATTGTTCAGCTTATCTGTATTTAGTGTGAAACTTCAAACCCGTAAAACACACACACAAAGGAATGTTCATGTATTTTCAGTTTATTAGCTGTGTAAGCGAGGAATTTTCTTTTTGCAATAAAGGTAATGATCAGACACCCCATATCTCTTCAAGCCCATCTCTCTTCAGATTGCCAAAATCACCTTAAAATCTAACACAGAGAAGCTGAGCAATATGGATGACAGCATTTGTCGTAGCACCAGACCCTCATTAACAGAAAGAGCTGACTGCTCTGGAGGGTTCGTGGCCTTATATCCCCAGGCAAGCACAATGAATGGAAATGGGATGAGAGGGTGGGGAATACAAGTCCTTCTCCATCCCCACCACAGAGGGAGCTGGTACAGGGACAGTGATGCTAGAGCTATCCAAATAACATATACAGTATATTATATTATTATTATATTAAGACCTTCACAATTAAAATCTGGTAATGTTAAAACTTTTTATTTTACAATTAATGCTTTGTAGCTGAATTAAACACACTATTTAMTCAGGTTAATGGAGTGAAGGTAATATCCTGCATTGATTAATGATATCACACATTCATTATTAGTACGTTTTCAGAAGACTGAACTGTTGAATTTATAAACACAAATTGGTCCTCTGATCAGTTTAACACGACTCAGGATAAGACCCAGATGCAGACATTTCGATTCTCAGGAGACAAAGGGCTGTGATAGAGAGGTTTGATCCTAGACKCATGAAAAGTGGAATGTATACGGAGGGTGCGGGGCAACAGAAGACGAACAGCAGAGGGGCTAAGAATCTTAGAGAAGGGGAAAGATGGGGATCTGCCTCTCTCCACCCGGAGGGGCAGATCCCGAGTGGACAGCCATACCCTCTGCACGAGACGATAGCGGGGAGCAGGGGTCCGGTGGAGGTCCGCCTGTCTCCGATACCTGGAGGTGGTCTTGAGAAGAGCGGACCGGGCTCTACCCTATGCTGACCTCTTCCTCTAGCTCAGGGAATTGTGGGGGCTGATATCCCATGGAACACTCTTTCGAGAGTGTTCCATAGTCTCTCTAGGCGAGAGTCTCTCTAGGCGAGAGACTAGTGGCCGAGCAGGGAAGGGTGTTTTGCGGGCGTATTCCATCCACACGAGTTTCTGGCTCCTGTTGGTGGGGTTGGCAGAGAAGAGGCAACGAAGAGCCATCTCCAGGTCCTGATTGGCTCACTCTGACTGGCTGTTGGACTGGGGGTGGAAACCGGAGGATAGGCTAGCCGACGAGCCAACTGAGGACCACGATCGGAGACTGTGTCCACCGGAAGTGCATGGATCCGGAAGACCTACTGCACCAGGAGCTGGCCCGTCTCCTTGGCTAAGGGTAACTTTGGAAGGGGAATGAAATGGCCGGCCTTGGAAATCCACCACCATAAGGATAGTGGTGTTGCCATCTGATCGAGGGAAACCAGTGACGAAGTCCAGGGATATATGGGACCTAGTGCGGTGAGGAACAGGGATTGGTTGAAGGAGGCCACCTGGAGCTTGCCGCAGGGTCTTATTCTGAGCACACACAGTGCAGGTAGCGACTAACGTGGAGACATCAGGAACCATGGTGGTCCACCAAAAACATTGTCGTACAAAGGCCAGGGTCCGATGGGAGCCTGGATGGCAGGCAAGTCTGGAGGAAGGAGCCCATTCCAGGACCGCGGAACGGGCAGAGTCCGGGACAATAATCCGATCCCCCCCCCCCTTCCTGCAGCCAGGGAGTCCTCAATGTACCTTTCCAAAGACTTGGTCTCCAGACCCGACAGGGAATAAAGCCGCTCCTGAAGTGGTGTAGTGCCCGGGAGTAGGTCGATAATGCAGTCGTAGGGCCAATGCGGGGGGAGTGATGAGGCACGGGCCTTGTTGAAAACCTACAGGAGGTCCTGGTACTCTGCGAGAACGGAGGAGAGGTACGAGGCTTTTCCCAAACCTGCAGGAAGACGTCCTGGGGCAGGCTGCACCGACTTCAGGCAATGAGCGTGGCAGAACGGGCGCCAACCTTTGATAGACCTTACAGTCCAATCGATAAGGGGATTGTGCCTCTGGAGCCGTGAAAAACCCAAAACCACGGGTACCTGGGAAGATTCGATTAGCAGAAATTGCATGGACTCACTGTGGTTACCTGACACTCGCAGGTTGATACGAACCATATTGTGGGTGACTCTGCCAGTAGAGCGCCCATCAAGCGCTCTGAAGTCTATGGGAATGGAGAGGGGTTGAGTAGGGATTCCCAGCTCTGACACCAGGGTAGTGTCCATAAAACTCTCGACGGCCCCAGAGTCAATGAGTACCCGGAGAGATTTTGACTGGTTACCCCATAGCAGGATGGCATGGAGAATGGTACAAGTACTTGTAAATTTGCCGTATGGCCCACCAGTGTACTCTTACCTACTGATTAGCCTGGTCTTTTAATGGACCGGAGAAATGAAATGACCACAATACAGATAGCTCTAGGTGTTCAGTCTGCGTAAACGTTCGGCAGGAGACAATCTAGCTCTGCCAAGTTGCATAGGCTCCGGAGGAGGCGAGTCGGCAGACCTCAGTGATTCCTTCGGATTCTTTCTGGTAATGTAGATCCCGGGGACTTCCGGGATTCCTCGGAGGCGAGGTGGGATCCTTGGCCGAGCAAGTGTGACTGGGAACAGACCTCCTCTCCTTCCTACGTTCCCGTAACCACCCATTGATTCGTATGGTCAAGGCGATGAGAGAGTTGAGATCCATGGGCTGCTCCCGGGCTGCGAGCTCTCTAACATCCCAATAATTCATGAAGGAATGTGTCAAACAGGGATTCCGGGTTCCAGGCACGGCAGGCAGGCTTAGGGTCAGGGCAGGCAGAATGGTCAGAACCTGGAGGACTAGAAAACAGAAACCAGAGATACTGGAAAACAAGAGAACATGCTGTTAAAGACTTGACAAGACAAGACCAACAGAAAACGCAGGTATAAGTACACAGGGGATAATGGGGGGAAATGGGAGATGGCTGGTGGGGTGTGGAGACAAGCACAAGACAGGTGAAACAGATCAGGGTGTGACAAGTTTACACTTCATGCCAAAGGCAAGGGCATCTCTGAGAGTGTGTCCAGCGATAGTATCTTATAGAGAAGTAAATGTCGTGTCTTAGATGGGGTTATCATTTAGAGAGGGAGATAGGCCATCATTAAGGCTGCATTTAGACAGGCAGCCCAATTCTGATATTTTTTTCACTAGTTGGTATTTTGACCAATCAGCTCCGAAAAAGATTGGTAAAAAAAACAATTAGTGAAAAAATATCATAATTGGGCTGCCTGTGTAAACTCACACAGTCAGGGGCAGACTGGCTATCTGGCTTTTGGGCAAATGTCAGATGGGCTGGTCAATTTTAGCCTTGTGAAGGGAGATACATAGTCAGTTGTATAACTGAATGCCTTCAACTGAAATGTGTCTTCTGCATTTAACCCAACCCCTCTGATTCAGAGAGGTGTGCAGGGCTGCCTTAATTGACATCCATGTCTTCAGTGCCCTGGAACAGTTAAGAGTTAACTGCCTTGCTCAGGGACAGAATGACAGATTTTTACCTTGTCAGGTCGGGGATTTGATTCAGCACCCTTCCAGTTACTGGCCCAACACTCTAACCACTCTGCTACCAGAGGCCTGTCTAAATTATTATTTTTCGCGAATTGATCATTATCTGGCAAAAAAATAGGGCTTCATTGAACAAAATGAGGGCCTCGAGAAAAAATGGGTTGTGTGTTAGAAATGCCAGGGACGATTTATGGTCCCAGTCCGCCCCTGCCCGCAGTTGTTTCCCGCCACCCCTCCATGTTTGTTAATCACTCCCACTAGGACACACAAACTCCCCTAGGCCCTTTACTAAAAAGCAATAAACACTGTATCACACTGACTTACCAACTGGCAAATTCCTGCAACAGAGGAACAAGAAAACGTCAGACAGCAAAGTGTAGTGGATTCTCTTCACATGGGGCACCGTTTATGTATTATTCACTATTTACATCAAGGTTATAGTAGGGTCATTTCACCAATTAGGTGCCTTTTGAGTAGTGTAACTTGTTAAAAAATTGATGTTCAACTTAATAATTTTAAAAAGTGACAAATAAAGTAACAGCGTTGACTATAACAGGGTTGACGACTTCATCTTAAATTGGTCGGATGAGCTATGGGAGGATGGGCTTACTGTAATGGCTGGAAGGGAATAAATGGAACGGTATCAAACACATCAAGCATATGGAAACCACATGTTTGAGCCTATCCTCTTATAGCTCCTCCTACCAGCCTCCTCTGGTGACTATACAGATAACATGCAGCAAAAATTACTGCGTAATAAAGCAAACCAAAAGGGCCTTAAAATGGACATTGTGACAGGTAAGAGCAATCTTGGCCTCCGTTAGCCACAAATGACTCTTTTGAAACAGCACATTTCAGCAGAGGTGTCACAACAATACATGTTTGTGTTGTAATACTGCCAACTCGCAAAATGCCATTCTTATTCATGTCTGTCATGGGCATGTTGTGAACAGAATGCCACAGAGCCTTCATAACAAGTGAGTACAGCTCTGAGTTGCTGCCATGAGAATGCGAGAGTGAAAGGGATGTGTGAACGTGTTGACATGTCAGAGCCATCAAAATCTATGATCTAGCTTTGCTGCTCATCAGCATTGTTACAAAGATTGCATTGTACAGGTGTCCGCACGTTACACTTCAAAGTTTGGCATGTATGAAAAAGTGCATGTGTCAGGAACTTAACTTGGCTTGTTTGTTTATCTTAATCGTACATGGTAATAACAATACATTTGAGGCATAAACAGAAAGGTAACTTATAATCGTCTAATATTTGATCTGTCATTCTCACTTTTATGCAAGCTTTGTGGCTTCTCTCCCACTGCAAATTAGTGATGTAAAATCTTATTGAGGCAATGAAGGTCAAATCACTTCTTGTAGTCAGCGGTAATATAAAAGGCATGTTTAATTTACCTGAAAAGATTATCCGAGCAATGAAATAAGTTGTGGCTGTGGTGTTTTGAGGCACTCTTTGAAAAATGTGTTTAACACTTAAACGTGAGGAGAAAGAAATGAACGGGTGGAGAGTGCAAGAGAGGAAAATAAGTGAAATGTAACTCATACTGTAGGTAGCGATATTTTGATGAAGTAATCATGGTTCCAGGAACAAGCTCGAGACCTTCATATCAGCCTTTGGTGATTCTGCGGAGCACTTCAGAACATGGCAGCATCAGATTTACAAATTGAAAATCATTAATAATTCTAACCAGGATATGATAAATCTGAAATCACTCTCGATGAACCTGGACACATTTTCATAAATCAAAAAGATTACTTAGGGATTTAAAAAAATCTGACATCAAAGTGTCAGGCTTACTAATGGTTTTTGTAGATCCCTTACTGTGGTATATCGTTAATCCCAGATACATTTGTAATATGTCAGCAGTGCAACATGTGATCTCTCTAATATTAGGGAATATCCTGTTTTATGTCAACACCAGGAAACAGGGAAGGCACAAAGAACTAAGTTGTGTCCTACACTGATGAGAATAGTTAAATGATGATTATGATGATGGTGAAGATGACGAAGACAATTATGAGGATGATTACGATCATTAGTATGATGATGAAGATGGCATTCTCTACCAAATGCACGTTTTGGCCTCTACACTGTGGTTCAAATTGCCCATAAACCCAATGTACAGCTGATGTAATACAGAATTGCACAGTACATTAGCGTTTCATGTTTTTAACAATCAAATACACCATGCTTTGCTAAACAACCTTCAAAGTGAGTGCAATGGATTTGAAATAGATAAAAAACATAGATTCCACTGTAATGTATGTTCTTCTCATCCATCCTAAATCC
Organism: Salvelinus sp. IW2-2015; assembly: GCF_002910315.2. NCBI lineage: Eukaryota > Metazoa > Chordata > Actinopteri > Salmoniformes > Salmonidae > Salvelinus > Salvelinus sp. IW2-2015. The sequence goes on along the minus strand of NC_036855.1, from coordinate 19,890,043 downwards.
TGATCATGTCCATATATAATGCTTACAGGCTTTATTCTGAGAATGGTGTTGCTGAGTATCAGAACCTCTATTGTGGAGAGGGGGGTATTGACAGTGGTGTGAGCAGGGGCGCCTCTGTAATCTAAATGTCATTCAATGAAAGGCATCTCCCAGAAACCCCACAGATGTCATACATATGAGTCCAAAGGATTCAATTACTCTTTCTCTTTTTATCTCCTTCACCCCTCATTCCCTCCTTCTTTCCTATGCACCAGTTGCTTATCTGCTGTGATTATAGTCATTACGTACCAGCCGTGTCTATGGCAAGATTTCATCTGAACCAGCCATGCTCAGCCACCTGCCTCTGCAACCACCTCCTCGTTAGGCCCAGAAAAGCCGTACAGACTTGTGGTTTGGACCTTATTTCAATCAGAAGCCGACTCTTAAAGGGGTTCAAACTCAATAAGTACAAGTATAACAGTAATTTTACAAATATGTAACACAACTCTTGCTTCACATAATTACATTAGCACTTTCATCAACACCTATTAAATGTGATGTCCTATCCAGTATAATGATAGTTAGGCTCATATTATCCTATGGTGACTATGTTAGAAGTGACGTCCATTATTTGTATGATTGCCTCTGGATGGAGGGCTGCATCAGACAACACAGCTGCTCTTCTCATGTTCAAAATCTGTTTCTAGCACATCTCTTACCTACATGTCAGATGTACCTCTTCTCCCAGTGGGAGAGGTAGAGTTTAAATGTGATGGAGCAAAACTCATTATTTGACAATGACATCAAAGGAGATGGCTGCTTTTGTGTTTGATGTGAAACATGTTTGAAGTGCTCTCCTCGAGATAGTGGAGTGGTGGGGCGAGTTCATTGTTGCTCAGCTCTGTGGATGATTATCTTCTATCACTACCTATCGCTGAAATGCCTGTCAGATAGTAGAGTGAATAATGATCTACAGTATTCACCTGCATTCTGTATGCTCAGCTTAGGTCTAAACCGAAACTAGTATGCCACTGGGGTATATTTATATGATTGTGGGTTAGGTCATTAACATCAGTGTTCATATTTCTCCTCTTAGTAAAARATTTTTCTTAGGTATTCATTGAATGAACGTTACATGAACGCACCACTAAACAGAGGTTGTGGTTACCAATGCTAACCAGTGCAAGCCAAGAGGTAACTCTTCCAATACTCTCCCTGCATATTCCACATCTAACAGTACCCTTCAAAATAAACTTCACTCACTGGTCATGTTTCATGTTTTAGCGCCTAATATGTACCCATCTGTCCTTAATGGTTACATTACTTTTGCCAAATAGAAGAGTTAACAGTTCCACCAATACGTTTAGCAAGCTATATATTTAGGTAGGCCTTTAAAATCCCCCACCACTAACTATTATTGTACATGGGTTGGCAGTCTATAGTCGGGCCTGTAAAATCTTTCAGGAAGGGTCATTAAGGATATTTCATTATCTCCATATTGCCAAGGTCAGGTTGTCCATATATCCACTTTACGGCTGCTAGGGGAATATGCTGCGACTGTAGTATAATAGACAAGAAAATGTCCACACCAGGAATGATGGGAAATCAATATTGGGCCCAGCTCATCAATACAAACCTCATTTTCACAAGCAGGAAGAAGGTCCTCAAGAAAAAAATGGAGGAAAATAGATTAAATCAGAAAAGGAAAACAAACTATAACAACGCTTCAGTGTTCATAATATGTTATTTATTGCACAGTATGCAGTGAGACTCCTTCGCGAAGGTTGTTCAAACCAGTTTGCTAGATTCTGTTTTAATCCACCACCACTGGATCAAGCAGTCCATAAATGTCCTAGTACAGTCATGTAACTATGTTAAAGCAGAGAGAAACATGGGCTGTGACAATAATTTCCCCCATTTATATTACAGCTGTGAGCCATGCTTTGTTCTGTTACAGAGAATGTTGATTCTCCTGCTCATTTGAAGGCAATCGTGAAGTTTTAGCGACCAAAAACAATGACTCAAATGCAGGTATGATAAATTACATTATCTACTTGTTCCTTTGCTCATGTGTTATAATGCATGGGTGAATTTGATATTACCTCTTGTTAGTACATCTCATCTAATAATTGACATGTAAACTTTACATACATGTTAACTTGACATAGCTGTAGGAAATCGTCCTCACACGAGGCACCATTTATGTATAGGTATTGTCCTATTTGTAAAGATACTCCGCAAGTATGAATTATGAGTGATATCATTAAGGGGCATCAGTTTTACTTTGGCAGTATAAAATGACACATCGCTACATAACATCTGTACCTGTGTATAGGATATAACTCTACAGTATTATGCTGTTAACAATAAATGTAATGGCCTTTCATCTGTCATATCTAGCCTTTTATAAAAACATTTGTTGGGAGGGATCAAACTTTTGTGAAATACATATTTTTATGAGTGTGTTGTTGTTCTACACAGAATGGTCAATGCAATACAGTAAGGGGGAAATAGCCTGTGGTTGTTTAACCAGCCAGTGGTACCTTAGGGCGCTGTTTGTTTATGCAGCATAGCTTCCTCCAAATGAAAATCATATGACAAAACTGGTGCTGAAAAAAAGGCCTCTCTATAAACAAAGTTCTGCAGCACATATTCAATTAAGAGAGTACAGGAGTCCAAAAGATGCCTAGGTTTATTTTAGGCCAGCAAGTGAGACTTACCTTCCATATTGTTGTTATGCCTGAATTGAGCTCAAAATATACAATTTCTTTAAGCAGGTTTGTCACTGAATCCAATACTGTTTTTCCAGGTCTTTTTTGCTTCCTCTGCTCTGCATGATTGTTTGATAGGGGCCTGACTGCCTTGGAACCAACACAAACAGAAACAGTCAGAAAGCATGGAAACATTTTCTTAGTCCATGTTAAAATTACACATTGTCTACTTTTTATTTTTATTTCACCTTTATTTAACCAGGTAGGCCAGTTGAGAACAAGTTCTCATTTACAACTGCGACCTYGCCAAGATAAATCAAAGCAGTGCGACAAAAACAACAACACAGAGTTACACATAAACAAACGTACAGTCATTAAGACAATAGAAAAATCTATGTACAGTGTGTGCAAATGTGGAAGAGTAGGGAGGTAAGGCAATAAATAGGCCACTGAGGTGAAAAAATTCTAAATTTAGCATTAACACTGGAGTGATAGATGTGCAGATGATGATGTGCAAGTAGAGATACTGGGGTGCAAAAGAGCAAGAGGATAAATAACAATATGGGGACGAGGTAGTTGGGTGTGCTATTTACAGATTGGCTGTGTACAGGTACAGTGATTTGTAAGCTGCTCTGACAGCTGATGCTTACAGTTAGAGAGGGAGATAAGTCTCCAGCTTCAGAGATTTTTGTAATTTGTTCCAGTCATTGGCAGCAGAGAACTGGAAGGAAAGGCGGCCAAATTAAGTGTTGGCTTRYGGGATGACCAGTGAAATATACTTGCTGTAGTGCGTGCTATGGGTGGGTGTTGCTATGGTGACCAGTGAGCTGAGATAATGCGGGGCTTTACCTAGCAAAGACTTATAGAGGACCTGGAGCCAGTGGGCTTGGCGACGAATATGTAGTGAGGGCCAGCCAACGAGAGCATACAGGTCGCAGTGGTGGGTAGTATATTGGGCTTTGGTGACAAAACGGATGGCACTACATCCAATTTATTGAGTAGAGTGTTGGAGGCTATTTTGTAAATGACATCGCCGAAGTCGAGGATCGGTAGGATGGTCAGTTTTACAAGGGTATGTTTGGCAGCATGAGTGAAGGATGCTTTGTTGCGAAATAGGAAGCCAATTCTAGATTTAACTTTGGATTGGAGATGTTTGATGTGAGTCTGGAATGAGAGTTTACAGTCTTACCAGACACCTAGGTATTTGTAGTTGTCCACATATTCTAAGTCAGAACCGTCCAGAGTAGTGATGTTGGACGGGCGGGCAGGTGCAGGCAGCGATCGGTTGAAGAGCATGCATTTAGTTTTACTTGTATTTAAGAGCAATTGGAGGCCACGGAAGGAGAGTTGTATGGCATTGAAACTCGTCTGCAGGGTTGTTAACATAGTGTCCAAAGAAGGGCCAGAGGTATACAGAATGGTGTCGTCTGCGTAGAGGTGGATCAGAGACTCACCAGCAGCAAGAGCGACATCATTGATGTATACAGAGAAGAGAGTCGGTCCAAGAATTGAACCCTGTGGCACCCCCATAGAGATTGCCAGAGGCCCGGACAACAGGCCATCCGATTGACACACTGAACTCTATCAGAGAAGTAGTTGGTGAACCAGGCGAGGCAATCATTTCAGAAACCAAGGCTATCGAGTCTGCCGATGAGGATGTGGTGATTGACAGAGTTGAAAGCCTTGGCCATGTCAATGAATACGGCTGCAAAGTATTGTTTCTTATCGATGGCGGTTAGGATATTGTTTAGGACCTTGAGCATTGCTGAGGTGCACCCATGACCAGCTCTGAAACCAGATTACATAGCGGAGAAGGTATGGTGGGATTCGAAATGGTCGGTAATCTGTTTGTTGATAAACAGAGAGTAGCAGCAGCGTAAAAAGAGGGGTTGGGGGGGGCACACAATGCAAATAGTCCGGGGAGCCATTTGATTACCTGTTCAGGAGTCTTATGGCTTGGGGGTAAAAACTGTTGAGAAGCCTTTTGTCCTAGACTTGGCACTCTGGTACCGCTTGCCATGAGGTAGTATAGAGAACTGTCTATGACTGGGGTGGCTGGGTCTTTGACAATTTTTAGGGCCTCCCTCTGACACTGCCTGGTGTAGAGGTCCTGGATGGCAGGCAGCTTTGCCCCAGTGATGTACTGGGCCGTACGCACTATCCTCTGTAGTGCCTTGCGGTCGGAGGCCGAGCAATTGCCGTACCAGGCAGTGATGCAACCAGTCAGGATGCTCTCGATGTTGCAGCTGTAGAACCTTTTGAGGATCTCAGGACCCATGCCAAGTATTTTTAGTTTCCTGAGGGGGAATTGGCTTTGTCGTGCCCTCTTCACGACTGTCTTGGTGTGTTTGGACCATTCTAGTTTGTTGTTGATGTTGACACCAAGGAACTTGAAGCTCTCAACCTTCTCCACTACAACTCCGTCGATGAGAATGGGGGCGTGCTCGGTCCACCTTTTCCTGTAGTCCACAATCATCTCCTTTGTCTTGGTTACATTGAGGGATAGGTTGTTATTCTGGCACCACCCGTCCAGGTCTCTGACCTCCTCACTATAGGCTGTCTTGTCGTTGTCGGTGATCAGGCCTACCACTGTTGTGTCGTCTGCAAACTTAATGATGGTGTTGGAGTCGTGCCTGGCCATGCAGTCGTGGGTGAACAGGAAGTACAGGACGGGAATGAGCACTCACCCCTGTGGAGCTCCAGTGTTGAAGATCAGCCTGGCAGATGGGTTGCTACCTACCTTCACCACCTGGGGGCGGCCCGTAAGGAAATCCAGGATCCAGTTGCAGAGGGAGGTGTTTAGTCCCAGGATCCTTAGCTTAGTGATGAGCTTTGAGGGTACTATGGTGTTGAATGCTGAGCTGTAGTCAATGAATAGCATTCTCACATAAGTGTTCCTTTTTTCCAGGTGGGATAGAGCAGTGTGGACTGCAATAGAGAATGCATCGTCTGTGGATCCGTTTGGTAGGTATGCAAATTGGAGTGGGTCTAGGGTTTCTGGGAAAATGGTGTTGATGTGAGCCATTATCAACCTTTCAAAGCACTTCATGGCTACGGACGTGAGTGCTACGGGTCTGTAGTCATTTAGGCAGGTTGCCTTTGTGTTCTTGGGSACAGGGACTATGGTGGTCTGCTTGAAACATGTTGGTATTACAGACTCAATCAGGGACATGTTGAAAATGTCAGTGAAGACACCTGCCAGTTGGTCAGCACAAGCCCGGAGCACACGTTCTGGTAATCCGTCTGGCCCCGCAGCCTTGTGTATGTTGACCTGTTTAAAGGTCTTACTCACGTCGGCTACGGAGAGCGTGATCACACAGCCGTACGGAACAACTGATGCTCTCATGCATGCCTCCGTGTTGCTTGCCTCTAAGCGAGCATAGAAGTGATTTAGCTCGTCTGGTAGGCTCGTGTCATTGGGCAGCTCGCGGCTGTGATTCCCTTTATAGTCTGTAYTAGTTTGCAAGCCCTGCCACATAAGATGKGCGTCAGAGCCGGTGTAGTATGATTCAATCTTAGCCCTGTATTGACGTTTTGCCTGTTTGATGGTTCGTCGCAGGGCGTAGCAGGATTTCTTGTAAGCTTCCGGGTTAGAGTCCCGCACCTTGAAAGRGGCAGCTCTACCKTTTAGCTCAGTGCGAATGTTGCCTGTAAACCATGGCTTCTGGTTGGGGTATGTATGTACAGTCACTGTGGGGACTACGTCCTCGATGCACTTATTGATAAAGCCAGTGACTGATGTGGTGTATTCCTCAATGTCATCGGAAGAATCGCGGAACATGTTCCAGTCTGTGATAGCAAAACAGTCCTGTAGTTTAGCATCTGCTTCATCTGATCACTTTTTTATAGACCGAGTCATTGGTGCTTCCTGCTTTAATTTTTTCTTGTAAGCAGGAAACAGGATAGAGTTGTGGTCGGATTTATCAAATGGAGGGCGAGGGAGAGCTTTGTACGCATCTCTGTGTGTGGAGTACAGGTGATCTAGAATTTTTTCCCCTCTGGTTGCACATTTAACATGTTGATAGATAGGTCTATAACAGTTTGGGTCTAGAGTGTCTCCACATTTGAAGAGGGGGATGACCGCGGCAGTTTTCCAATCTTTGGGGATCTCAGACGATACGAAAGAGAGGTTGAACCGGCTAGTAATAGGGGTTGCAACAATTTCTGCAGATCATTTTAGAAAGAGAGGGTCCAGATTGTCTAGCCCAGCTGATTTGTAGGGAACCAGATTTTGCATTTCTCTTTCAGAACATCAGCTGTCTGGATTTGGGTGAAGGAGAAGTGAGGGGGCTTGGGCAATTAGCTGCAGGGGGTTCTGAGCTGTTGGCCGGGGTAGYGGTAGCCAGGTGGAAAGTATGGCCAGCCGTAGAAAAAATGCTTATTGAAATTTTCGATTATCGTAGATTTATCGGTGTTGACAGTGTTTCCTAGCCTAAGTGCAGTGGGCAGCTGGGAGGATGTGCTCTTATTTTCCATGGACMTTACAGTGTCCCAAAACCTTTTGGAATTAGTGCAACAGGATGCAAATTTCTGGTTCCTGACTAACCCTGAAAAGTTGCATATCGCGGGGGCTATTCGATGCTAAACACCACAGGATGTTTTTGTGCTGGTCAAGGGCAGTCAAGTCTGGGGTGAACCAAGGGCTATATCTGTTCTTAGTTCTACATTTTTTGAATGGGGCATGCTTATTTAAGATGGTGAGGAAAGCACTTTTAAAGAGCAACCAGGCATCCTTTACCAACGGGATGAGGTCAATATCCTTCCTGGAGGGTCGATTAGAAAGGCCTTCTCGCGGAAGTGTTTTAGGGAGCGTTTGACAGTGATGAGGGGCGGTCGTTTGACAGCGGACCCTTTATGCACGCAGTCAATGAGGCAGTGATCGCTGAGATCCTGGTTGCTAAATGTTAAATGTGCAACACAACGGTGGTGTTTTTAGAGGGCAAGTTGGTCAGGATGATATCTAAGAGGGTGCCCATGGTTACGGATTTAGGGTTGTACCTSATAGGTTCCTTGATAATTTGTGTGAGATTGAGGGCATCTATCTTAGATTGTAGGACGGCCAGGGTGTTAAGCATGTAACAGTTTAGGTCACCTAACAGTACAAATTCTGAAGATAGATGGGGGGCAATCAATTCACATATGGTGTCCAGGGCACAGCTGGGGGCTGAAGGGGGTCTARAACAAGCGGCAACAGTGTTTCTGGAAAGATATTAAAAGTGGATATTTAAAAGTAGAGCTCAAATTGTTTGGGCACAGACCTGAATAGTATGACAGAACTCTGCAGGCTATCTCTGCAGTAGATTGCAACTCCGCCCCCTTTGGCAGTTCTATCTTGTCGGAAAATGTTATAGTTACGGATGGAATTTTGGTGGCCTTCCTAAACCAAGACTCAGACACGGCTAGGACATCAGGGTTGATGGAATGTGCTAAAGCAGTGAATAAAACAAATTTAGGGAGGAAGCTTCTAATGTTGACATGCATGAAACCAAGGCTTTTATGGTTACAGAAGTCAACAAATGATTGCGCCTGGGGAATGGGAGTGGTGCTGGGGGATGCAGGGCCTGGGTTAACCTTTACATCACCAGAGGAACAGAGGAGGAGTAGGATAAGGGTACGGCTAAAGGCTATAAGAACTGATCGTCTAGTGCGTTCGGAACAGAGAGTAAAAGGAGCAGATTTCTGGGCGCAGAATTCAAGACATAATGTACAGACAAGGGTATGGTAGGATGTGAGTACAGTGGAGGTAAACCTAGGCATTGCGTGATGATGAGAGAGTTTTTGTCTCTAGAGACAACAGTTAAGCCAGGTGAGGTCACTTCATGTGTGGGGGGTGGAACAAAAGGGCTATCTAAGGTATTTTGGTCAGGGCTGGGGGCTCTACAGTGAAATAAGGCAATAATCACTAACCAAAACAACAATAGACAATGCATATTGACATTAGGGAGAGGCATGTGTAGCCCAGTGATCGTAGAGTCCAGTGAGTAGCAATAGATGAGTCGGAGCCAATTCAGCAGTCGCTACTACGCTAGGCGAGCTGGAGACACGGCGATTCAGACAGCTAGCGGGCCGGGGTTAGCAGATGGGCCTCAGGCAACGTCGCAACGGAGGAGCCTGTTGAAACCACCTCAGACGGTTACATCGGTAGACCAGTCGTGATGGATTGGCGGGGCTCTGTGTTGGCAGTAAAGAGTCCAGGCCAATTGACAAAAGAGGTATTGTAGCCCAAGAATTGGCTGATGGACCTCTTCGGCTAGCCGGGGAGATGGGCCTAGCTCGAGGCTAGCTCAGGCTAACTGGTGCTTGCTTCAGGACAGAGAGACGTTAGCCAGGAGTAGCCACTCGGATAGCAGCTAGCTAGCTGCGATGATCCAGTGTAAAGGTTCAGAGCTTGCAGTAGGAATCCGGAGATGTGGTCGAGAAAAAGCAGTCCTATATGCGCTGGGTTGATATTGCGCTGTGCAGACTGGTAGGAATTGACCTTGCTGAGGCTGGCTGATGTCCGGGCTGAGGCTTGCTGGCTAGCTTCGGATGGGGGTTCCGGTCCTAAAGCATAAACATTGCAGATCCTTACTACATTGGGTGAGGCAGGTTTGCCCGAGAGTATATTCAGTCTATAGATGGAAAGTGAGATTAAAATATAAAATATACACAAATATATATGAAGAAAACGATATATACACGAGACAAGACAAAAACACARGTTTGACTGGTACGCCATCTTGGAACTACTGTATGTTAATTGCTTATTGARCCATTATGGCATAATGAAATCTTGGTTGCAAGGGCAGCAGTGATCTATGAGGGCAAAAATGGGCCTGTGCTGTACTGATGACCTCATTTTAATTTTCGGCTGGGCACTCGTTGGGGGAAATGGCACTTTTCATGTGTCAGTGCTTTGTAATAACCCCTCGGTTACTCTATCTCTGCCTCATCTCACCCCCAAGCCAAACCCACCCCACACACAGCTTTGGGAGAGCACAACTGGACCCTCCAAATTATTATCATTCATTGTGGTCACAGCAAGGTGTGAACCTAATTTAATACATGTAGATAGGGAGGATTTGGCTTGTTTTAAAAGTCACCTTCATCTTCTCTGTACAACAATCTTGGCTGACTTGTTGCATGCACTGAAGAAAATAAAGCAGAGGCGGATTCCTGTCTGCAGAGATAACCTTGAGGATGTATGGCATTTAGCATTCCACTCAACTCCTGGCCATGCATCCTAAAGCACATATTTGATCCCTACCTATACATAGTGAAACATTAATACCGTTTCATATTAAACGAAACTGCTGCTTATATTTTTATTTCTAGGAAAGTGGGAATATAAAGACTCTGTCAATGCATGTTAGGGCATAAGATGGGTGAAACCCAAAGGGCTATTTGCATTTATATCTGTAAGATAAAAGAGCAAAGGGGTTGGGAAATGGTAGGTTGTGAAAATATTTCCTTATTTATCTTTTATTTTTCCTCTATTGGTGAGCATAGGTTTTAACAAACATGAATATATTACAGACAGTATCCCTCACCCCTCCACTATGTTCCACACTTCCTTTCTGACATGCTGCAATGTGGTAGCTGCTTAGCCTCACTGCCAACACAGAAGACAGCTCACGTCACAGGCACAAGCACAGAATTCCAGGAAATCTAGACTATGGATGTACGGTGAAATATTGTTACATACTACTGTACCCCTGGCGAGAGATGTTTGTCATAGCTACGGTGTATATTTCCACACAATGGGTTGTACAACATTTGTTGACACTGTATAACTACCATATATCCAGAATTAAGTACCAAACAGCCTCTAGTGACACGGAATATTCAAAAAGTTTCAGTGACAGCAAGCACTATAGTTTGTGAAAACATTGGGATTTTTCTGCCAATGCATTACACAGGTGTTAATGTGATAGCTGTTGAGAGAGAGAGCGTGAAAGAGAAAGAGAGAGAGAGAGAGAGAGAGAGAGAGAGAGAGAGAGAGAGAGAGAGAGAGAGAGAGGATGTACGGACTGTAGCTCATGGTGTCAAGACAGGCCCTCTGCGTGTGGTGTTCTGCAGCATCAGCACCCGGACAAGGGCCAGACGCTGGATTTATGGCGTCAGGCAGCGGAAATGACCTGCTTCTGTCATTGGGTGTGTGCCCCATCACGAGAGGCCCTAAACTATATTGGCACAGCTCTGACAGACATGTTTGTCATCTAGTCAGTTTTGAAGATACCAAGCAAGCAGTATTATTCCTTTGACAATCTCCAGCTCTCACTCTCTATGTGCACATTGTTCCTGTCTCTCCAGCCCACACCACCCTGCCTGAGAGACAGCCCTGTGGTTCCCATGTCGGCATGATTAATACCATGATCGCTATGATTTACACAATATTCACACTGAAATGCAGTAGGATATCCCATTCATTTAGTTTAAAAGGAATCTGAATTACTGCACATTCATAAGCAAACTCTTCCTCATTGACTATTTCTCATTATTTATTTCAACAGTCATTTCTGAGTTGTGTCATCTGCTATATATTTACCTATACTGTARGTATGAATTGAGTTTTGATTTATTTCCTGACTTTTAATTGAGAGTGTACAATATGATCAACTGGACCACATACTCGTACGAGGGAATGATTCCATCCTCATCTGATGCATAAACTTTCTGGTAGTGTTGCATGAACAGTGACACCTTCTGGCACCCTACAAACCCTAAACACAATCCCCAAAAGTMCTATGTGTTCAAAAGTTCATATTAATCATAGAGGAAAGTGTCAGGAAACCAATGTATTTATTGTGTAATTATTGTGTGATTATTTACTTGATTCTGAAGAAGGCCATTGAAGCCTGACATGTCAATCTTTAAACTTGCCTAATAAAACTACAGCGTTTTAATAGTGAGCGACCGTTGCACCTTTTCCTGTCTAATTATTTACTTATAAAATGAATGAATGGAAGTTTCATACAAAACTAGAAATGATATGTAGTGAGTTGGTCCAGTCCTGAGACCTGAAATATTAGTTAATATAATGTCTCATGTCTTTCAATTTGTGAAGATAATGATGAATAACAATGGGATGATACAGACAATCAATCAAATTTAAAAGTAGCACAATCACTTTGTCACCGACCGCCTCGATTCTGACCTACAGTATGTAGCAAAARWTTTTATGGTGTTTTTTACATTGGATAATTGTAGAGATATCATACACTGCAGTTGAGGAACAATGGGAAAGTAATTCTGCTTTGAAAGTTGATAAACTTGTAACCTCACTTTGTTTTGGTACACCTACTGGAGGGCTCTTCTTAGTCTACACCTATTCAGCATCCCTCTTGAGCCTAAGCCCCACCCATCTCTTTAAGGAATCACAGAGTGAGCAGAGTGAGTAAGGTAGTGTAGTAAACAGCCAAAGATGTCAAGACTAACGCTAGTTTAAGTAGTAGCCTACAATATGACAAAAATATATATTCACTTCATCTAGTCCTTGGCCTACGTCCTAATCTGACTTTGAAAGTGTCATGCTAAAAATATTGTATAAATATGCTATAATAAAACAATATATAATTTATTTAACCTTTATTTAACTAGGCAAGCCAGTTGCTTAGAAAAAATTATTAGATAATGCTRACCCAGACACTTGTCTAAATTGATGGGTCATATGAAGGAAATGCTATAACCACCCCCCAGGCACATCTAGCTAAGTGGATGGGTCGCTGTTGTCTYGACATGTACACATGTTCATGAAATACAATAGYTGACCGTAATCACCCCCAGACACACCTGGCTAACTTGATGTGTCATGTAATCAATATTTTGTATAGACATATAGCTAACGAGCAGCTAGCTAAACAGTTAACCATAATCCCAACCTAGCTAGTGTACAAACGGATTYTCATAGCTAGTCACCATGCATGAAATGCTTGGTGCCTGCTAAATTTTAGATAGCAATGTTGTTGAGAGCAGTAGCAACACTTTGCAGTTGTCCATGGCTAACGATACATATTTCAAAAAAGCCACAGTAGCAAGGATTATCTACACATACTGAGAAGTTCATGTTATAGACAGAAGCATGCTACATGGCAGACCAATCCGAACTCATCTCAGCATGTCCAGCCCAGCCATTATCTCAGCCAATCATGGCTAGTGGTAAGGTTCCTGCCTTTTTCCATGGCTAAAACAACTAGGCTAGTAATTTAACAATTGTATTCGTATTTACAGATGGCATACAAGTTTTTGTAAAGGCACATGAAAGTTCACATGTTCCAGAAGGCATTTCTGTCAAAAAACGCATTTATATATACACTGCTCAAAAAAATAAAGGGAACACTAAAATAACACATCCTAGATCTGAATTAATGAAATATTCTTATTAAATACTTTTTTCTTTACATAGTTGAATGTGCTGACAACAAAATCACACAAAAATTATCAATGGAAATCAAATTTATCAACCCATGGAGGTCTGGATTTGGAGTCACACTCAAAATTAAAGTGGAAAACCACACTACAGGCTGATCCACTTTGATTAATGTCCTTAGAACAAGTACAAATGAGGCTCAGTAGTGTGTGTGGCCTCCACATGCCTGTATGACCTCCCTAAATGCCTGGGCATGCTCCTGATGAGGTGGCGGATGGTCTCCTGAGGGATCTCCTCCCAGACCTGGACTAAAGCATCCACCAACTCCTGGACAGTCTGTGGTGCAACGTGGCGTTGGTGGATGGAGCGAGACATGATGTCCCAGATGTGCTCAATTGGATTCAGGTATGGGGAACGGCGGGCTAGTCCATAGCATCAATGCCTTCCTCTTGCAGGAACTGCTGACACACTCCAGCCACATGAGGTCTAGCATTGTATTGCATTAGGAGGAACCCAGGGCCAACCGCACCAGCATATGGTCTCACAAGGGGTCTGAGGATCTCATCTCGGTACCTAATGGCAGTCAGGCTACCTCTGGCGAGCACATGGAGGGCTGTGGCGGCCCCCCAAAGAAATGCCACCCCACACCATGACTGACCCACCGCCAAACCGGTCATGCTGGAGGATGTTGCAGGCAGCAGAACGTTCTCCACGGCGTCTCCAGACTCTGTCACGTCTGTCACATGTGCGTGTGAACCTGCTTTCATCTGTGAAGAGCACAGGGCGCCAGTGGCGAATTTGCCAATCTTGGTGTTCTCTGGCAAATGCCAAACGTCCTGCACGGTGTTGGGCAGTAAGCACAACACCCACAATACAACACATCTTTCCTTATCCAATCACAAACTTTGTCAGATGATGTAAACATGAATCCTTTTAGTTATGGCCATTGACTGGATACTCCTAATTAATTGTATTACATTTTGCATTTAACAATCCATCTTAATTTTTTTACCCAATTAAAACATATTAAGGCACGTTAAAAGCCAGGCATTAAAATCAATTTGTGATGATGTCTATTTTTACTGAAAATGTGTTTTAATTTGTGAATTTGGAGACACAGGGCAATGTTTTGGGAATGAGAAAATTAGTAACGTGGATAAATGAATGATTTCTCTGTATTTTTTCACAATAGAAGCCCTAAGGCTTTTATAATCGTACAGCAATTTCAAGAATATGGTAAGTAGCTGCACATATACACTCCAGTGGATTTCTCACTGCACCCTTTTTCATGAGCGGATTATTAAAGAGAATAAATCTGCCTCCAAACACAACAGGATGTTGCAAAACAACTTCAGTGGCCACACGATTACTATAAAACTGCTCATATTTTTTAGGGAGAAAAATCACATAATTCCCTCTTCCTATTACCACTAAATCCATTATTTGTTTCCATCCTTTCAATCCACCAAATCTTGAAGGATTTTCCCCATCCCCAAGTCCAGAAACCATCCACAGAGCACTGTTTCACATCCACTTAAATGCATATTTTCAAGAGATGCAAAGATTTCCTATCCAATGTGTAATCAAATGCAATGAGGTGCTGCAGGAATGTTAAAMGATAGATATAGAGACACATCTAAAGGAAGAAATCCATGTTCTCTGCCCTTACATTCATTAAGGAATCAATGCTCCTCTCAGGAGACTGGCTTTAAAAAAAAGCAATGCCTTTCCTCAATCTAAAACCCTCTTTTATTTTGATCTTCGGAGAAACAAATCCTTTTAGAAGGTGCCACAGTACATTCATTAAAAGATTGGAGAGGCTAGAAATGCATACAGTAATATGCTGATATCATATTTTGGTGTGGAATGTTGACTGGGTCTTTATTGACATGTTTTATGAAGGAAAAAGACCAGGTCAAACCATTGGGTAAAACAAAGTTCTCTTTGACTACATGTATTTCTAAAACCTGTATAACTAATGGCATTAATTTAACTGTGTATGTATAAAGTGTTTTGTTACATTGAGTTACAATTTATTGTTGTTATCGATCTCGAGAAAGACCCCAAACAGACTGAACATATTCACAAAATGAGCAGAGTAGATATAAACCAGGTACAACCCAGTTAAAAAAATAAAAGTAAATGATACCGGGTTTCTGGAGGCTAATGCAACAATGTATATCCTTTTCCTTCATTAATGGAGATTTGTGTGTAACAGTTATCTGTTCAATTGAATTCAAAGAATAATTCAAATAATTTTCATTTACTCTATGACCAGCATTTACATAAACAAACTTCTAACAATCTAATAGGATTAGGATTAAGGTACAGTAAAAAGATTGTTACACAGTACAGTTGGCCCCTGTATCTCATTCATTCAGACATATTTTCATTACCGTACAGTTCCTCTGGAAGTCTGCCATCTATAGTGTGTGGTACATTTGGGAACTCCTGTTATGTTTATTGTCATGTTTAAAACGCTGTAACGCTGAAGTGTTTTAATTAGTACTCTGCACTTTATCGTGATCAGTGCTCAAGCTTGCCTAATTAAGTTTGTACGGCCCAAATCTCCATCAAAGGAAACCATTATCTTGCAAGGTAATGCATGAGAGGCTTACATCTTTCCCCTTCAGACCTGGCAATAACAGCTCCATTTTAGGTTGGTTGAGCAAAATCAGCACTATTGGTATTATTATTATCAATATTATGCTCAGGGTTTGTGGCATATGATATCGTTGGAGACTATAGTTGCTCCACATTCATGTAACACAGGGTTTTGTTTCGTTGTACATCAGCATGAYCTTTTTCTTTAACTGTTCAGATGAGTCAGCATTTGAAATGTTCTAACCTCCCTCAGCTCAATAGTAACTGCAAGCATGGTTCCTATGGTTATAGAGGGAAACTAAAATAAATATGGTAATATATGATCCATCCATGTATTGTTTATAATCCTTCTCTAATGGCTGTCTTTAAGGGCCATGGGGGTGTGATTGGTTATGTAGCTTAGGCTATGTTTTTCTTTTGCATGCATAGCTGCCTGAAAGCCAAGTGAATGTGATGGTTTCAGATTTGATTAGGCAGCCCACGGGCCTCAGCAGGCCAGCCCTGCGATGGGCAGGCAGGGGCCTTGTACAAGTGTCTCATTGCTCACCATGCCTGAGTGGTGATGTACACACCAAGTGTGACCACTGCTTGATTTAAACAGTCCACCTTGGATCTGAGGGTGTACTCGATGCAATATTGTAGCCCATCCATCTAGCGACCACTGGACATTGGTCTCACCCAATTACTTTTGTGGTACCATTCAAGTGCATTTATATTTGGATTATACTCTGTTGTGAAACTATATAATTGAAATATGTGTACAATAGTGTGTCTGTTATGAAATAATTACCCTCTGCTTTTTACTTTCAGAGCAATTTCTATGAAAGTTATTGTTTGACTGTAGATAAAAAAATATATATCATAATTTCACCTTTATTTAACCAGGTAGGCCAGTTGAGAACAAGTTCTCATTTACAACTGCGACCTGGCCAAGATAAAGCAAAGCAGTGCGACACAAACAACAACACAGAGTTACACATAAACAAACGTACAGTCAATAACACAATAGAAAAAGATCTTTCAAAAATCAATCAAGTTTAAAGACATCAAATCAAATCAAATCAAATGTATTTATATAGCCCTTCGTACATCAGCTGATATCTCAAAGTGCTGTACAGAAACCCAGCCTAAAACCCCAAACAGCAAGCAATGCAGGTGTAGAAGCACGGTGGCTAGGAAAAACTCCCTAGAACATGATTTCAGAGTGATGATTCTGAAGAGACCATAACTCTTATGATAATGGCAACATCTGGGTGACACTTTCTATGAACCACCTGTATGTAAAACTATTATAAATCGTGCCTTGAAGACATGCTATAAGCCTTCATAACAGCTTATGAAGCCTCATAAAATAATATTGTGTATAGCTACAGTAACGCAGTGTTTGTTATTAGTAATTCATAAGATCGTGAAATATTTCATTTTATCTCTGGTTTTTGATAGACTACAACATACATCTAGACTAGTTACCTTAGAGCTGTATTGGTATATTTGGAAATMTAATTCTTTACTCAAACTCTTGGCCTTGAGGCCTTTGGCTAAAATGCTTTGCTTTCTATAAATGAACAAGGTTATTTCCGTTTCCTAATGGTCATCGCGGCCATACAGTAATGAGCAGCACCAAGGAGGATTGTTATTTTCTTAAGGACCAAATTAAAAAATAAATCCCAAGTAGCTGCATCATTACAGAGGGAAGCCTAGAGGACTGTTTCCAGGTCATTAGTCTACATGCTTGGCCTTCCTGGTCCTACAGGGTGTGGGGAATATATGTGATAAATAGTGCATCCGTTCAAATTCAGACTTAAAGTTGTTAATGAGGACCCTCCTCTTTGCTCTTTTCACAGCTTCAGTAGGTTACACAGAGCATACCAAACATTAGGAACACCTTCCTAATATTGCGTTGCACTCCCTCTCTTTTCCCCTCAGAAAAAGCCTCAATTCATCGGGGTATGGACTCCAATGCTTCCCATAGTTGTGTTAAACTGGCTATATGTCCTTTGGGTGGTGGATCATTCTTGATACACACAGGAAGAAAATCCAGCAGCAATGCCATTCTTGACACAAACCGGTGCACCTGGCACCTACTACCATACCCCGTTCAAAGGCACTTACATTTTTTGTCTTGCCCATTAACCCTCTGAATGGCACACATACCCAATTATCTCAAGGCTTAAAAATCATTCTTTAACCTGTCTCCTCCCCTTCATCTACACTGATTAAAGTGGATTTAACAAGTGACATTAATAAGGGATCATAGCTTTCACCTGGATTCAGCTGGTCAGTCTATGTCATGGAAACGAGCAGGTGTTCCTAATGTTCTGTCCACTCAGTGTACTGTATACTTACAGCTTATGCCAATATGGTACCAGGTTTGGAAATCTAATACTACATTATATTGCATTGCTGCTGAGTCAGTTTATGTAATTTTCTGTTGTATGGAGAATATAAAGTAGGTATGTTTTTAGGGGAAAATRGTGTATGATTCCTTTTAATAGTAACAAAGGTAAAGATACCAGATATGAAATATCATTTTGGGGTCCTTCAGTGTGTGGCCGTGATGAGTGATGACATGTGAAGTATGACATCATGCCAGTGGGTGGCTTGTCAGAGCGCTGTACCAGTGAAGTCACTGGTCTGCTAATGACCTCCTCAGGGTTCACAGCAGCAGCCTCCTTCTTTCTGGCCCTGGGTCTCCCCCTCTCCACCGCACCCTGGCCAGCTCAACGCTTGGCAAGCCTCTACGTTCATTGTCCTTAATCAGGAGTCGGGGGCATAAGGACGCAGAGAGCCATGCATGCCCAGTGGGCTCCTTATTCTCAGACAGGCAGATGAAGCCAAGTGGAAAAGCCTCATACACGTACAGTACACAGGCCTCTTACCCAATATACTGATCGCCTGTCTGCTGTGAGGCAGTGACCAGTCAGTGATTGGACATGGAAACATTCACATATGTTATCCATTATTATCTAATGTACATGATCATGGTCTATGAATATTTAATTTCAATATACTCTTCAAAGCAATGCATTTTCAGCATATTATAGTATATCACATTGGTTCAGAGATTTACATGTTACAAATAAAATTGGATTTGATTTGATTTTGATTTGAAACAGGCCTGAAGTCAGTTCCCTAAAATGCAGAATGAGAGGCATGTAATCAGTCAGGCCGTGTTCTTTAAAATGAAACACAGGTTATTAGACGGAACAAAGATTTGACCCCGAGAGCACTWCTGCACATGACATGAATAACTAACGCTGGCTGATTATGTTAATAAGTAGTCCTAGGAGGCAGTGATGACCAGGATGTACCACTACTGATGGTGGATAGACTATAATCASAGACACACCCCAAACCCATCATTAGCCCTGAAACACAGAATTTGTTTGGCCAAGCAAGCTGATTTACCCTTCATTTTTTCAGACTAATTCCTAATATTAATATGCTCGTCCTAATATTTATGTATTTCTTAATTCCATTATTTTACTTTTAGATTTGTGGGTATTGTTTTGAATTGTTAGATATTACTGCACTGTTGGAGCTAGGCACACAAGCATTTCGCTACACCCGCAATAACATCTGCTAAATATGTGTATGTGACCAATAACATTTGATTTGATTTGATGTGGTCTCTGTGGGGAAAAAACATGATGCGTTTTAAATCCCCCGTCTCTAATCTTCCCTAACAGACACATTAAATGTTTGCATATGATGAGGAAAGGCCTTGGGGCACCCTCATAGTTCAGTCTGAACAACAGATACAGATATTAGAATGCATCTAATCTGTGTATGTARTTAGGGGCCTTTTGTCAACTGTGTCATCTTATCACATGGGCAAGTGTACTGAGCTTAAGGAGAAGCTCTCAGAAAATCACTTGGTCCTCCTTCAAAGATGACAACACTGATTTTAGAAGCTTATTGCTGCATCACGGAGCATGTACATTTATTTTCTCCTGTTTTGTTTTGACCCACAGATAAAAGCGTGCTCTTGGAAAACCCATCTGGAGGCAGAATGGCTTGAGTGTGGCTATATTCCATCCCCATCACCACAGTTCTTTGGCCTCCACCATAAAGAATTCCAACGAGACAATTTTGCGGTGTGCAGGGCGAGCTGACAGGGAGTGTTATTAAAGCGCAGGGTGCTGACCGCTCTCAAAGTTATTAAAGTGCTGTGAGATTGTGTCTGTGATAGCCCTGCCGCCCTGCCGGGGTGTCCTTCACACACACACACACACATGTACATTACAGTGAGGACGTGGTCATCGCAGAGAGAGGGGGTGTACAGGGGGGGGGAGTACAGACCAGACAGACACACCAGGGCCCACCGTGATGACAGAGAGAGATGTCATTGTCTTCATCCCACCCGTTAGTGCTGCCAATGGCTGCAGAGAGAAACTACAGTTTACCTGCTGGCCAAGGATCCTCTGCACCAGTGTAAATACCGTAGTGGTGTACTGTATGTCAAACATGCTATGAATGAAACTCTGAAACAGCTGTAGTTCACTCAATGTTCTTGATTGATGAAAGAGTGGATGTTAGACCAGTTACGTGAGGTCTGTCCCTGCATGGCTCATTCACACCAATCAGAGGTTAGAATATATCACTTAACCGTTGGACCTATGAGGCCATGGTTAGCTACAGGGTTGAAAATGCTCCCTCAGAGAGCAAAAATCCAATATAGATTATTGAAGCTCATCATCTAATCCATATGTTTAACCCAACCTATAACAATCAATTGTGCATGACAATATGGGGTCATAATGAAGGACTGAATATGAATTTCAGAACCACGACAAGGCTGTCATCATCTAGAAGAGGACATATAGATGAATTGAACAGGTCATGAAAAAACACTTATTAAAGGTTGCTAATACTTTGCAAAACCTAAAGTACACTAAAGTGTACACTATATTTTGTATTGATAACAAATAGTCCTAGTATCATATCTCGAATATATGATAAGGCATACTTGCCACATGAAAGAACAAGAACATTGACTGGTCTGCTCTATGCTTTTTACCTGGTCTCTCAGTAAATCCCAGTGATACGTTTGAATGTGTTGGCAGCCAACAGTGTAAGATGATAGGCAAATAGGAGGAGGGCTAATGGACTGATTCTGTGGGTTTTAGAAGAGCGAGAGAGGGGCCTAGAGCATCAATCTGCTGTCTGTCCGGACCCTCTCAATCTGTTTCAGTTCC
>NC_036855.1:19840632-19869178 GCF_002910315.2 Salvelinus sp. IW2-2015 | reverse complement strand
AACCTCCTCCTATTTGCCTATCATCTTACACTGTTGGCTGCACACATCAAATGTATCACTGGGGATTTACTAAGAGCAAGCATAAAAACAGACCAATCCCTGCTCTTATCCTTTAATGTGGCAAGAGTGCCTTAATGTAGATGAACTATATGATAGTAGGACTACTTGTTGCAAACAAAATGTAGTGTACAGTAATAGTTTTGCAAATGATTTGCAACCTTTTAATCATCTAATAGTTTTTTTTGTGACATGAGAATGTTTTTTCCTCTAGAAGAAGATTGCAGCATGTTTCTGAAATTCCCATTCAGTCATATTTATAAGGACCCCATATTGTCATGCACAATTGATTGCTATAGATTTGGTTAACCTTTTCTCAATATAGGGGGTGCTGTTTCAACGTTACCATTTATCGTTCCAAATTAAACTGCCTCGTACTCAATTCTTTGCTCGTACAATATGCATATTATTATTATTTTTGGATAGAAAAACAATCTCTAGTTTTCTAAAACCGTGTTGAATTATGTCTGTGGGTGAAACAGAAACTCTTTCTGCAGCGAAATTCATGACAGGAACTGCGAAGGTCTGAAAACGAGGCTCTGTTCTCAGATCAGTTTAAAGCTCTGTATGTATCCTATGGGTCGACATGGAACTGCACGCGCCTTCCCCTGGATGTCAGTAACCAATGAGAATTGGAATGGAGTTTCTAGTAGATCTCAGACCTTATAAAAGGTTATGGCATGGGGGTGCGCTCTTTTCGACATTCGTCAAGACGCAAAGGAGGACCTCAGGATGGCATGCTCAAAAGCTTCGTTATAGCCTAAGATATATCCGTCTGTGATTTAATTCAATATAGTGTTAGAAACATCATAACGAAGTTATTTTAAACCGAGTTATATCAGTTTATGCGAGTATATTTGTGATTTTCGGAATTTCCTTAGTATTGCGTTTTGACATTTGGGCATGTCTGCGCCACATAGCTATTGTTAGCTGCTAGTTCCAAGTTGAAGAGGACGTTTTACAACCGAGCACGATTCTTTTGGACAAAGGACAACTTGCCCAAGATTCTGATGGAAGCTCGTCCAAAGTTAAGAGCTATTTATGATGTTATTCCGTATTTATGTGGAAAAATTGTAACGCACACTGTAACGCAACATGTATGTCAGTATTAATTTAAAAATCTAACACAGCGGTTTGCATTAATAATTAATGCATCTTTCATTTGCTGTCCAACCTGTATTTTTTAGTCAAGTTTCGATTATTTATCGATTAGATTAGGTGCCTCTCAAGATGGCGCCGGCCAGAGATGCATGAAATGCTGCTACTGATCACGTTGTATAACCACGATTTGTGCCTGCTAATATGCACATTTCGAACAAAACCTATATGCATTGTGTAATATGATGTACAGGACTGTCATCTGATGAAAGTTTATCAAGGTTAGTCCAATTAATATATTTTTGCTGGATTGTTACGATCGCTAAACTTTGCTGCTGGTAAATGCGGTGTGTTTCTGGCTATTGTGTGTAAGCTAATATAATGCTATATTGTGTTTCGCTGTAAAACATTAAAAAATCTTGACATATTGGCTGGATTCACAGGATGTTGGCTTTTTCATTTGCTGTACGCTGTGTATTTTTCAGAAATGATATATGATGAGTAATTAGGTATTTGACGTTGGTCTCTGTAATTATTCTGCTGCATCGACGCTATTTCAGATTGAGCTGCAATGTAGAACTGTGATTTATACCTGAAATATGCAAATTTTTCTAACACAAACATATGCTATACAATAATATGTTTATCAGACGTCATTTGATGAAGTTGTTTCTTGGTTAGTGGCTATTTATATCTTTATTTGGTCGAAATTGTGATAGGATGCAGGAAAAAAATGGTGGAAAAAAAAGTTGTGTTTTTTGCTAGTGGTTAGCAAAATAGATTTAATATTGTGTCTTCCCTGTAAAACATTTTAAAAATCAGAAATGATGGTGGATTCACAAGATCTGTATCTTTCATGTGTGTTTTGGACTTGTGATTTATTGATATTTAGATGCTAGTATTTACTTGTGGCGCTATGCTAGGCTATGCTAGTCAGCTTTTTTTACTGATGAGGGTGCTCCCGGATCCGTGATGAGTACTAAGTAGAAGTTAAACATATGGATTAGATGATGAGCTTTAATAATATATGTTTGATTGTTCCTCTCTGATGAACCACTTAAAATACTGTAGCTAACCCAGGCTCATAGGCCGAGTGGTTTTATATTTTAACCTATTGCTATATAAATGAGCCATGCAAGGACAGACCTTAATTTAACTGGTCAAACAACACTACCTATACCCTTATTCACTATTTTATCAATCAAGACCATTGAGTGAACAGCAGCTATTTCACAGTTGAATTCATAGATGTTTGACAACATTACACTCCTACAGTATAACACTGGTGCTCAGAAGCACCCATGGCCAGCAGGTAAACCTTAGCGTCTCTCTGTAGCCATGAGCAGCACTAAGGGGGAATGATGACAATGACATCTCTCCCTGTATCGGTGGGCCCTGGTGTGTCTGTCTGGTATGTACTCCCCTGTAACCTCACTCCCCCTCACCCACCCTCCCGCAAAGACACGTCCCACTGTAATGTACCTGTGTTGTTGTGTTGTGTGTGTGTGTGTGTGTGTGTGTGTGTGTGTGTGGTGTGTGTGTGTGTGTGTGTGTGTGTGTGTGTGTGTGTGTGTGTGTGTGTTGTGTTGTGTGTGTGTGTGTGTGTGTGTGTGTGTGTGTGTGTGTGTGTGTGTGTGGTGGTGTGTGTGTGTGTGTGTGTGTGGTGAGGACATCCCGGCAGGGTGCCAGGGCTATCACAGACAATCTCACAGCACTTAATAACTTTGAGAGCGGTCAGCACCCTGCGCTTTAATATACATCTGTCAGCTCGCCCTGCACACCGCAAAATTGTCTCGTTGGAATTCTTTATGGTGGAGGCCAAAGAACTGTGGTGATGGGGATTGTAATGGACTGATTCTGTGGGTTTTAGAAGAGCGAGAGAGGGGCCTAGAGCATCAATCTGCTGTCTGTCCGGACCCTCTCAATCTGTTTCAGTTCCACACACACACACACACACACACACACTGACTTGACAGCATCGGGGACTACGTCTATCTATTCATCACCCTGTCTGGAAATAACCGGACACCTCCAGTTTGTCATACTAGATTAGTCTGTGGCCTGTAACCACTGTCCTTAATAGAGTCTCCACTGTTTCATGTGAGGTGTCCACGAGACCACCACTGGAGACCTCGGGGAACACGGTTGTGTGTATTGACATGAGTTGTGCTCACTCGTGGGGAGGCACTGTTACAGAATAGTCTAGCACTTACTCTCTGTGATCAAAGCCAAGGAACTATGGTCATTTACAGTTGTCTTTTTTTAGAAGAAACTTTTGGAAGATGCTGTCGTAAGCATTTTCCYACGTCAGTACCGTTTCATGGGTCATCAAGCAGAGGTGTGGACTCGAGTCACATGACTTGGACTCGAGTCAGACTCGAGTCACAAATATGATGACTTGCAACTCGACTTTGACTTTAACACCAATGACTCGTGACTTGACTTGGACTTGAGCCTTATGACTCGACCTGACTTGATACCCTCCCCAAGCCCAAATATWAAAAATTATCCTATTAAAAAAAAGTGTGCAGCGCATCAACTCTTCATTTAACGGATTACAGTTTGAATCGGACAGCAGCCAATCAAATTGTGCCAGCTGAGAAAAGTTGTGCGTGGCAATGCAGAGGAACGTCGGCGGGTGAATTCAGATGGAGCCCTTGGAAAGATGATACCCYCAATTATTATCTTCGGATATAAAGACGACGCTGTATCAACAAAAAACGGATTGCAACTTGCAAAACATGCGGGAAGKAAATTACAGACGGAGGCACAACAATTTCCAACTTTGTTCAACATTTGAAGCTGCACAAAGAACGGTAAGTCYWGGCTAATATAGCCGACAGCTATATATTTTATTACTTTACTAGTGTATCATGTAGGCAAACGTAACGTTAAATAAATGAGCCTCCACACAGTCAGGCAGTGCGGGAACGTGATCATTGCACCCAAGATTGAGCTACAACTGGCTAGGCAGTTGGTAGCCTAAATCTTYCCTGATGTTACTGCTGTTCCTAAAATCATTGACATACGTTACCCTACTGTAACCACACACAGAGTGTGTGTGTGTGTGTTAAGGTTGGGCGATTGTGTACAAGCCTACATCGATCATCGATCCTCGATATCCTCGATAGTCGATCACTATTGGGGGGTCTTTCTCATGGCTACCCATYTATTTCCATGGAAATATAACATTTATTTGGAAAGWAATAAATATAGATATTTTTTAAACCATTCATGATTTGCGTAAATGTAATATACTAACTATTACTCATGTTAAAAATATGAAATGGTATTACATTTGGTGAAGAGCACATTATGACTTGTTTAGGACTCGAAACTCAAAGTTTAGGACTTGAGACTTGACTTGATACTTGATGGTCTTGACTTGAGACTTGACTCYGACTTGCCTGTCTTGACTTGGGACTTGACTTGGGACTTGAGTGCTAAGACTTGAGACTTGCTTGTGACTTTTAAAACAATGACTTGGTCCCACCTCTGTCATCAAGTGTGAGACTAACCGGCATGTAAAACAGTTGAGCCTTGCACAGTACAGTATATCCGTCCAGGTATCTTCACAGATCTTATATCCATAATATTTCTTAATTGGTGATTAGCAGTTKATTTGTGGATCACATGTCCTGGCTGCAAACTTAGCCCTGGTCTTTAATAAGAGCTTSACCATCCAGTGGAGAAGTGTCATGAACAGTGGACTGTTAGCCCAGGACTGGAATAGCTCCTCTCTGCCTGTCCTCTTGACCTTGAGTGGCAGGATGTCTCTTTAAAAACTGCACATCCTGCAGTGAGCCAGAAACAATAGCTGTTCATACAGTATTATAGTACAGTATATGGCTGGTTCATTGATCCCTTCAAAATGCACCAACATGTTAAGAATATAGTTTAGAAATGGTACAGATACAGCCTACATGTATGTATAAAGTGTTGAATTAGTACAATATTTGCATTGTCCTCTGTGATTCTCGCATGGAGAACCTGTTGACTAAAACCATTATGAAATATTATGAAGTGGGTATTTAGGGTCCTGGATTCTGATTGGCTGAAAGCCGTGGTATATCAGATWATATACCACMGGTATGACCGAAAAATACTTGTTTACTGTTATATTTATGTTGGTAACCGGTTTATAATAGCAATAAGGCATCTCGAGGGTTTGTGSMATATGGCCAATATACCACGGCTAAGCGCTCCCCTCTTATGCAGAAGATSTGTGGGAAGTTTACTGTTGCTGTATGTAGTGGATAATATGTCCTGGGGMCTGGGATGAATGCAGTGTAAGCTAGGAGCTCCTAACACCAGATCATATAAAATCATATTTAAGGCATTCAATAATTTGTGACAAACACCATTTTTGCTGTRGTGAAATAAACACACACCGGCACGGAAGTAGAAATGTGTATGTACAGTGGGGCAAAAAAGTATTGAGTCAGCCACCAATTGTGCAAGTTCTCCCACTTAAAAAGATGAGAGAGGCCTGTAATTTTCATCATAGGTACACTTCAACTATGACAGACAAAATGAGGAAAGAAAATCCAGAAAATCACATTGTAGGATTTTTAATGAATTTATTTGCAAATTATGGTGGAAAATAAGTATTTGGTCACCTACAAACAAGCAAGATTTCTGGCTCTCACAGACCTGTAACTTCTTCTTTAAGAGGCCTCCTCTGTCCTCCACTCGTTACCTGTATTAATGGCACCTGTTTGAACTTGTTATCAGTATAAAAGACACCTGTCCACAACCTCAAACAGTCACACTCCAAACTCCACTATGCCAAGACCAAAGAGCTGTCAAAGGACACCAGAAACAAAATTGTAGACCTGCACCAGGCTGGGAAGACTGAATCTGCAATAGGTAAGCAGCTGGTTTGAAGAAATCAACTGTGGGAGCAATTATTAGGAAATGGAAGACATACAAGACCACTGATAATCTCCTTGATCTGGGGCTCCACGCAAGATCTCACCCGTGGGGTCAAAATGATCACAAGAACGGTGAGCAAAAATCCAGAACCACACGGGGGACCTAGTGAATGACCTGCAGAGAGCTGGGACCAAAGTAACAAAGCCCCATCAGCAAGGGCATTGAAGATGAAACGTGGCTGGGTCTTTCAGCATGACAATGATCCCAAACACACCGCCCGGGCAACGAAGGAGTGGCTTCGTAAGAAGCATTTCAAGGTCTCTGAGTGGCCTAGCCAGGCTCCAGATCTCAACCCCATAGAGAAAATCTTTGGAGGGAGTTGAAAGTCCGTGTTGCCCAGGAACAGCCCCAAAACATCACTGCTCTAGAGAAGATCTGCATGGAGGAATGGGCCAAAATACCAGCAACAGTGTGTTGAAAACCTTGTGAAGACTTACAGAAAACGTTTGACCTCTGTCATTGCCAACAAAAGGGTATATAACAAAGTATTGAGATAACTTTTGTTATTGACCAAATACTTATTTTCCACCATAATTTGCAAATAAAATTCATTAAAAACCCTACAATGTGATTTTCTGGATTTTTTTTCTCATTTTGTCTGTCATAGTTGAAGTGTACCTATGATGAAAATTACAGGCCTCTCTCATCTTTTTAAGTGGGAAAACTTGCACAATTGGTGGCTGACTAAATACCTTTTTGCCCCACTGTATAAGCCTGAACACACACACATACTGTACACAATGACCACAAAGACATGCTCCAATCTCTCTGAGAAATGCTCTCTGTTCCTGTTGAATTCAATTCAACCCAAACAAAAGGGGAAACACAAGTGTCCAACATCAACAAAGAATCCATTGCATCTGCTTATCTTGGACATACTGGTTTTGTTTTGAGACAGGGAGCCCTTTGGCAACAGTGATGGCTCCTCTCCAAAAATATGGCTGTTTTGTGGTTCCCATTCAGCCTGTGTTGATGTGTTCTGTCTGCAGCTCCAGGGGCTCCCCTCTTCCTGTTTACCTGGGAGTCCTATGGGGCAAGGTTTAGCTGAAAAGCCCAGTCTGCGCCAGTCAAAGGGAGCGTGGCGCAGGCCTGACCCTGGCGCTCCACTCATTGTGTAGTGCAGCGGTGTAATGAGGCCCTGTGTGGATATTGATATGACAGAACAAAAGGCCAAGGTGCAGTAAGGACAGCAATCCACACGTTTCACACCATTTGTTTTTCACACCGTATCCATCACATTAATGGGTCACCTTTCTGTGACAGCTCATGATTACCTGCTTACCCATGGAGGGAAAAGGGGAGAGAGAGGGAGAGAGCGAGTGAGAGAGAGAGACAGAGGGAGAGAGGAAGGGGGAAGATGGGGAAAGGGAGAGATAGAGACAGAGGAAAAAGAGAGGGGGAGTGGGAGCTCTAGTTGAGGGTAAAGGGTGAGTGGGGGTTAGGGAGTGGGGGATGGGGCTTAGGGAATGTGGGAAGGTAGGACGGAGCCAGTGCCATTTTATTTTATTTTTTTCATGAAGATTGGCTCCGGTCCTGTCATCATCCCCACAGAGTGAATTTATGACAGGTCAGCTCTCTATGTAGTCACCTGATGGATGGAGAACATCCACGTATATTTGGGACATAGTGAAAATGGTCGGACCCGTTCCCCAAAGCACCTATGGCTCTTTTTTGTAAAGACCACTACAGCAAAAGGGCTTTGTTTGGAATTTCCACCATTGAAGACATAGATTACACAACTTAAAATTTACATTGATTGATTGGTCCTGAAAAAATGAATATTTTTTTTCCCAGGAATGCCTACACAATTCATACGGGTGGGAATTGCTGTCAGACTGATTTTTTTCAAATGCAATTTAGATTATAGACAAAAGTAGTCCATCTGAGGAGATCATTTGCAACAGCAGCCCATAACCTAGTGAGCCACTGTTGACAGAGATACATCAGCTTTTGCCATGAGGGTTGACCTGTTGTTGGTGAGACGTGGGACATGTTAGTGCAGAATTGGAAGTATTTATTAATGTAGATCATTTTCATGTTCTAGACTAGGGTCCTGCGCTCGCCACTGTTCATCTCATAGAAGTTGAATATACTGTATCTATATAAGGGAAAATCTCCCATATCTCCATATCAATTCTGGTGTAGTTTTCCATGATTTGTTATGCTACTCTGCTTGTGATATGATTACCCAAGTATCGCTCATTTAGCAATATGCCTTGTTTCTAGTATTGTTTACTTGGTGTTGAATCCATTTTATAGGTGCAGCAATATGAGTCTGTTGTTGATACTTCGAAAGAAACATGCATAATGTCTATATGAAATTGAAGTCTCAAGTGTGTATGCTCTCAAAAGTAATTTTTTTGTTGTTGGCCATAATCAAAATACTTTTTTAAACTGAAACTTTAATTATTTTGACTGCCAAACCTTTTTAAATTAGTTTATGTGGATGTTTTCTGCTTAGCTCAACAGCGGATTGATGTGTTCCAATCCCAGAGATGCATGTAGCGTCATCTACCCAATCTACAGTACTTACAATGAGACATTTTAAACTTACTGGCAGGATGAGAGCAGAATAGCAGATCCCCATTTCATGATAAAATAAAGAAGATGTATCTTTCCAAAGTTGTTACCTCAGCATTTCAGGTGGGAGGCAAGGGAGGATGAAAGAGGATGGTTATGAGAGAGAGAGATCACTTTGTCCCCAATTAAAGTCAGCATGTCATCCTCTGCTCTAATTGCCTGGAAACATTTTGAACACTGCAAAAAAATCATGTCTGCTGTACAGTTATTTTTCATCTGTTAAGGGGCTCACTCCATAGAGACAGAGTCCAGCATGCTAAAAGTCCCCTAGCTCACTGTGTTTGAATGGGGTAAAGGACTGCTGTAAGCTGTAGAGTGTCATGTTGTCATATGTCATGGTACATGAGGTGACGGTGTCAATATATCTTGTGTCTGCCCAGTGGAGGTTACCTCTGAATAACAGTAAAACATGAATATGTTTGCAATCACACTCTGTTGAGTGGTGTAAATCAGAAGGGGAAGAAATTGCTGACAAGTTTTGCTATTAAAAGATAATTTGTAATCAAGGTAACGAGAGCAATGAAAGTGGTGATAAGCAGAGAGATGGACAGCTGGAAAGAGATGGATTGTTTAATTTGCACATTAATTGAAGTTCACTGGATCATCTTCCTCAATCTTCATGAATAGTTTATATTCTGGCCTCCACGAAGCTATTAAAACGAGTGATTGAACCTAAGCTTAGTATACTATTTTTGTTAAACCATCATTAGAAAATGTTGCATGCTCTTTCCACCTTTTTGTAATGAGTTTTGCTAAGAGAGATGCAAAGCGGCATGGGAGGTGTTCAAACAGATTGATGTGAGGTGGGGGAACTTCAAACTCTCCTGTCTTCGTCTACAGCAGTTTAAGCCTAGCCAGACTATATGTACGTGTTGTGGTGACTGTCTTTGTTGTCTGTACTGTACATTTTTGAATGCTCCTCAGTTTGTTCGAATATTTAACTTGAGTGAAAAACATAACTGTACATAAATGCCTTTCTTACTCTCTTAAACACTTCACATGGATGAGAGAAAAACTATTTAACGGCGCTGTTTTAGTAATATTGGTCTTCTGTGTCCTAAACTTCACACCCCAACAGACCAGACCAGTAAACACATAAAACAGTCTCTCGGTTCTGTAAACAATACTATGCTCGTTCAACATACTCTGTACACTATAGTGTATCAGAACTGTTATTTGCACTCAGAACCATTGATTAGTTATGCATCATAAGTTATGAGATCAGTGGCAGTTTACTCAAACATGTTTGCCCTTACTCTCCCAGATTTATAGATAGTAAAATGTCAGGCCAGTTTACATGAAGAATTTAATATAGAATCAACAATATAACTAAAATCTTTTAATTTTACTTTTTTTCAGATTGGTGGAATACTCCTTCATTTGTTCGTTGTTGTTTATTTTCTGTTAATGGTAATGGTCATTCTTTGTATTTTAAAAGGTTTCATTACATGTTGATGTTTATCAAGTCTGATTCTATACAGCTTCATAGATCTCCTCAAAGGAAAATATCACCATTTCGACCAGAAACTACAAGTATTTAAGGAAAGGTTATTGGTATTGGCAGATGTAATGAGGTAGTAAATCACAATTCATAAACAGGAAAGGAGTGGTGGCTGGTAGATTGGCGAACATTGCAGAGGGGCCTGGAACGATGGTTCCGAAGGTTTGCTTCTGAGCCAGACTCGCTCCGAGGCAAGTGTGATTAGTGCCTGTCGGTATATTGCAACCTTGACCATGCAACCTTGCTAAAGCTGGATTAACATTTTACCCGGAAAAGATGGAGATGCCTTAAAACATGTTCCGTTTTCCTTTGTGCATTATGAACAAAGCCACAGAGGCTATTCAAATGAATGGCCAAGGATGCTCCATGACCACTCAAGGAGAAACTCTTATTAGTCCTAAGCATCGCTAGGTGTCAAAACAATTAACATATAGAAATCAAATCTTTGACTGAAATGATACGTCACTAGTTTATAGTTTATATAAGATAAATCCAAGAGTACAACATTTCCGCTCTATAGATTTTCAGTAGTGTTTGACCATGCTACGCTACCGGGCTAATTACATAATGGAGAAATTAATCAATAAAGGACAACCATACATAGTTTGCATTGTGCATTGATTTTTAGTTTTTATATGTATTTTTGTTGTGTTCATACACTGCTCTTTTTAAAGTTGCAGTTATAATATCATTAGTAAGGGTTATTCATAGCCCCATTTTGTTTATTGTGAACTAGGACAACTCAAGGAGGTGGTGGTGTATTCCTCTCAAAAAAAGAAGCCCATGCTTATTATTGAGCTCTTTATCTTTACTGTAGCTGAGTTTGATAATTAGGTAGACCTTGAATTAGATTATTTGCTGTATGAACAAGGGCTAAGGTATTAATGCTCCCTAAGGACACACTGTAATAACCTCTTCAGTGGCTCCAAGGTCCCTGTGGATGGGGCTGTGTGGACGCCAGCCACTGGAAGGAGGGAAAGTGCAGAGCCATTTCATCCAATTATCTGTGGATTATACCCCCACCCCCTCTTTCTTTGAATCCTATTTGCTGTGATAAGGTGTTCTCCTACAGGGACCGAGCTGAGATGTGCTATCAGGGGAAATGATTAATTCACAATCCCAAATTAAAATGCAGTGCCTGCCATTTCACACTGTCTGACATACGGGAAGACACAGCTCAGAAATCAATATGGACACCAAACAACGGCTCAGGAGAAGGGGGGTGAGGCAAGTGCACACCATATGAAAATATCTGTAAGAATATAAGAGTCATGGTGCATTTTTGTTCCGTATGTCCCACATACCCACTGGGCACAGATGTCAGTTCAACGTCTAGTTTTGATTTACATTTGGTTGAGTTGTCAACTAACGTGAATTCAACGTGACATCAACAAACATATCACTTTGTCATTGGATTTAGGTTAAAAGTTGGGTGAAAAAAGATAAAATGCCCTTACGTTGATTACTTTTGGCAAATCCAATTCGTTTCCCACGTTGATTCAAAGTCATCACATTTATTTTMGGGGGTTGAAATGATGTGGAAACACAGTTGATTCAACCAGTTTTTGCCCAGTGGGTTGTGTTTTTCATAGTATGGTATTATGGATACTGGACGATGCCCTTGAATTATTCAAACCAAGAAAACAATGGGAAATGTTCTAAGACTAATGTAAAGCAATATCATTGACAGTATTGTTTTTGTGGGGCATTGTGAGATTTTTTACTGAATGTTTATCTCTTGCTTCTTATCTACACCTGAGGGTAAGTTTTTTTTACCGTGAAATGCAATGCTCCCTGTACTGTTAAATACACAGTTACATACATCTACAAGATTTACCACAGGATGGGAGTGACTTTTCCCCTCAGACATAACATGTGTGTGTAGAGAATCCAAAGAGTCCAGATTTCTATWTTGTAACCCCTCTGACGCCACACAAATGATGTTTAAACACCCAGCACCTAGGGTTTAATTAAGTCCCTCTAATCGTGTTCCAATCAGAAGCCTGGACTGATGGGCTGGAATTCCTGATGTACATTTCTGTCAGTCTTAATTGGATAATTGATTGCCAATTTGAACCTGGCCACACACTGCATACACAATAAAGCTCCTGGCCATGTTCCTTGAGCATTCATTTTCAACAATCAAGACCAACCTTTCATTTTCCCAAAGATAAAAGTGAAACATTACACAATGGTTCATGATTATCACATAAGCTACAAGTCTGCATGCCACTTGTAATTACTGGAACAGATTACTAAACCGCTTGTAATGCTGTAATGCATTTTCCTTGTCAGGGGGTGTTCTCTGGAGAGCAAGACCCTTCACTGTTTGATGGAAAACAGATATGAGGAGTCAACACAAGTTTGTGATCTACACAAGTTTGATCATCTCTGATTTGCATGATCAATGCTCATAACACTCTCCTGAGAGGGGTCCACACATTTTACTTGGTTATAGTATACCCTCTGTTGAAACAACAGTACAATGTTTTCTAAAAGATACCTTTGTAGGAACCAAAATGGTAAATGGAGAATTCTCTGGTTATAAATGGTCTTTCTCAATGCTGTAACCTCTCCACCGTTTTTAGCACTAAAAGTGCAACCCTACGTGGGATGAGATATTTTGGCCACCATTTGTACAGAGTGAAGTTTCTTTGGAGTCTCCTTGAGACAAGTGACCAGCACAGGCCAAAGTGAAGGCCTTATCAGTCACCTTACAATGGTGTCACCCCATTAATTATATTAGGGATGGATGTGGCTCGCCAGGCGACTGCATTGTGGACCATCTGGGTGACAATAAACATGTCCCTGCATGGTTTCCTCCATCATTCAAGTCCAGATAGTAGATCTGGAACTTAACTATAGCTCACTATCTCCTGAATCTCATCTTGGCGTGACCTGTTAGAGAGATGGAGGTGAGGCTCAAGGATATCTCTCAGAGAGTCYGCCCCAACATTGGGAGGTTATTATAGCTATCCTGGAAAGAGGACAGTGTGTGAAGGAGTCTGTGTCCGTGCGTGTGTGTGTGTGTGAGCGCGAGAGAGCGAGCGCGAGAGCGAGCGCAAGAGATACTCTTGTAGAGACTGGATTTTTAAAAGTAAGATGAGCAACATGACTCTGCTCTCTACACAAAAGATGGGTGTGGAAAAAGGATGACATGGTTTTAAAGATGAGAAGTTTAAATTGCACAGCTCATGGTTTGATTGTTCCAGATCAATTTGAGAGCACAGTGATGAAGTACATGGGGTCCATACAGAGGAGAGACAGGTCGATGGCAATGTGTCATTATGGACATATTGGTTTCTTTTCTCAAGATGACAGTTCCACCTACTCCACGGATGACATGCCGATGCGCACTGATTATGTTCAATGAATATCAACAATTAAGCATTTGATGATGAAATGCACAAATCAATGAATGTATTCGTTTTTGCTATTGAGTCAAACAAAGACAGTCAATCTGAGAGCATTTCACCACATTTACTGGCATGAAATACATGACATTTCCATTGTATATCAACAAAGAAAGGTTTTGAGTGCGTAGACAAYGGCAGATCACAACTGTTTCTCCCATCTGTCTTAGTTTATCATCTAGGAATATCTGTCCTGAAATATACTATGACTTAAGTTATGAGAGGAAGGTTTTTGTCTAACACTGTAGCCTATGGCTAAGCTATTTGGAACAGAGAGATGAGGTGTAAATGCCTTTTGTTGTTCCCAGCCTTATATTAGATGGTTATTACTCTGGCAGCCCACTGGTGTGGCTGGACTGTGTCTCACATTAGATATATTAGTGTAGGTCTTCCTTCTGCCTCGGCTTCAGAGCTTGTCACCAGGAAGCTGACAATTGGATAGTTTTTCAGGCTTAACTGAACAGAAAAGGTTTCACAGTGGTAAATTCACCTGCTGCTTCAGCCAGTTCCACACAGTTACTGGTGAGAGCCATCCAAGCCACACATGCAGAAGTATTTC
Source organism: Salvelinus sp. IW2-2015 (assembly GCF_002910315.2). Taxonomy (NCBI): domain Eukaryota; kingdom Metazoa; phylum Chordata; class Actinopteri; order Salmoniformes; family Salmonidae; genus Salvelinus; species Salvelinus sp. IW2-2015. The sequence goes on along the minus strand of NC_036855.1, from coordinate 19,855,035 downwards.
AATGGACTAAAAACTTTAAATTGAAATGAAAGGTAGCATGAATCTGGCAAAAGAAAAAAAGGCTAATTTGTGTTAACATGCTAATTTGTGTTAACATGCTAATTTGTATTAACATGCTAAAGGGAAAAGAAAATGAACCATGTTAAACGTACAGGCGTCATAAAACAACAAACCAAAACGGAAGGTGGATGAACACCAAGTGAAAAGTGAAGCATTAACAATGGAATTTAATACAATTTCATAAAACCACTTATATCCTGTGACAGGGGTTCACTTGTAATCACTGTAAGTGAAGAGGCACAGGGCTGCGGTCCCGTCGTCATGAGGGGAAAACACTTCTCCATGACATGTCCTCTGCTTCTTCTCATTAATCCCTCAAGCTACATTCATTAACGGTCACTCCCTCCTCTTCTCTCCTTTCCCCTTCTCAATGCCGCATCCCCAGTTCAGCCATCAGAATGGACCTCTGTGAAATTAGCCAGGCATTGAAGAACAATCTGCGACTGGGTTTCAGGTGGCTTTCAAACCTGGTTCATTGGAAGGGTTGTTTTGGATCAGGATGTGTTTACTTTGATTTTGTTGTGACAGGCGCAAATGTAGTTTCCGCATCTGAGTGTGTATCATAGATCACACCTTCACCAGTACGAGGTGGTCTCATATCGATTGCAAAMGTACTATGTCTGATTTGGGGTCTCCACTGGTGTGAAAGTAGTCTCCTCTAATTCCAGGAGGTGGACTGTAACATGCAAGCTGTCTGTCTACTTTCTAAGCTGACACAATGTTTTGTTAACCGTGACGCCGATGTGTTTGCTTGAAAACAGTCATGAATAGATTGACCTATCAGTTGATATGGACTTGAAATGCAGTGTTGGGGAAGCTACTCTGTAAATTTGTGACTCACCACCTGGATTCGGTCTTATGTAGGAAAATTTGAAATTGTGTTTTTTTTACATTGGATAAAAGCAGAGACTCAGTGCTACAAAATGATATATCATACACTMCATTTTTGAGGAACAATGGGAAAGTAATTCTGCTTTGAACGTTGATAAACTTGTAAACTCACTTTTGAGAAAATGGCCTTTGAATGTTTTGGTATCTTGTGAAGAACTCTTCTTTGTCTACACCCATTCGGCATCGTTCACACCCTCTTAAGCTTTAGCCCCACCCATCTTGTTTCGCTCTCGGAGCATTTAGAGTGCACACTTAACGCTCTGGCCGATGATTTGTTAACCTATGGATAACATGAAAACAGCCTAACCAGCTCTGCTGGCAACAATTTCATTACGCTTTTTGCAGATGTTTACTGACACCAGCCATATTCAACGGGGTGTTGTACACTTTAGCTTAAGACATGTAGCTAGCTAGGTAAACAATGAACCTAGCTAGGTAAACAACTTGTAGGATCACACACGTCACATAACGTTAGCTAGTTTAACAACAATGAACACAGTGACAAATCATGTCATTACTACCCTGCATGAATATGCTGGGAGCTAACCAACAAGGTTCAATGTTAGCTAGCTAACGTTAGCCTCTAACTAGAAAAGCAAACGGATCTGGGATACGAATAATTATGTCAGCTAGGCAGCTAGCTAGCTAGCTAACAGTACAATTTAGCTTGAAATTAAACCACTTTCTGTCAAAATTAGAAACGTGTAATATCTGAAAATGCAGCTAGCTAATGCTAGGCTGTCTCACCTGTATACGTCATCATGCATCCGGTCACGAATGCCATGCCACAGTTGCCCTTAGTTTGAAGATGTAATTCGGAGAGGTGTTTTCTCCATTGCTTTAGCTATCATACTCAAAACTTGATCCTCCAGAAAGTGGAGAGCAACACTTATGCAGCTCCACTACACAATACATTTTTTATAAATACGCGTTCGATTACCAACACAGATTAACCAGATCAAATAGACAGAAGCCTTCTATATGGCAGACCAATCCGAACTCCTCTCTCGGCATGTCCAGCCCACTCATTATGTTAGCCAATCATGGCTAGTGGGAAGGTTGCTGGCTTTTTCTTTGGCTTACAGTTTTTTCAGTCGCTTTGGTGCATTTCTTATTATCAATTATCAACATTATCAATTGCTCATGTCATGTTGATCAAAATATAGTAGATGGTTCTCTGTTGAATAGTCTTACCCCTCAAAACATCTAGGCATTAGTTCCTTGCATAAGCCATTACATGCAAAATTGTTGAACTATTTGTCATAAACTGTCAAGCATAGTTTTACACATTTCTATTAGACCTTTTGTACAAAAACGTGAATTGATGAATCGTGCAGGTGAAATTGACCCTCACTCATGAAGGAATGTAAAGTGTTAGTTCAACCAACAATCAACCAGTTGTCTAAATTGCTCAAAGATGCATCTCATGAAGAATCAATTGGCAAGCATATATAGACAGACCACAACACAGAGTTGCAATTTTCCAATAATGGATGGACCAGGAAACGAACAGGGTCAACAGCCAAGAGGAGGAAGAAGAGGAGCAAGGATGCGTGGTGGAAGGCAAAACAGAGGAAGAGCTAGAAGAGGACATAGGCGCATATCTGATGACATAAGGGCCACTATTGTAGACCATGTTGTCAATCATGGCCTTACAATGGCTGAGGCGGGTCGAAGGGTGCAGCCGAATATTGGGAGATCATCCGTGTCCTCAATAGTTCAAACGTTTCGAAGAGAGAACAGGTATGTCCACCAATGTACAGTGCACTGTTACTGTATATAAGCAGTATACTGTATACTTCCTACATGCTTCATATTACAGTAGTCCCTTGTATTTCACAGCATACAGAAATATACTCTATACAGATACATACTGCACCTTACATGAACCCACCTGTATGTTGTGTGTTCGCATAGTTTTTATCTATGTGAAAGTGTGCGATGCATCACTGCATTTTTCCCCACATAGGACTGCAAGATTACTCAAACCGGTGGCAGAGGACGCCTTTTCACACCTCACAGGAGGAGGCTATTTGCACCATGGTCCGAGCAAACAATGCCATGAGACTCAGGGAAATACAAAGGACCATTATAGAAGACAACGATGTCTTTGAAAACATCCATACGGTTAGCATCTCACCCATCGACAGGGTGCTGCATAGAAACCAGATGAGTATGAAACAGCTGTACCGTGTACCATTCCAAAGGAATGAGGACAGAGTTAAGGAGCTACGGTACCAGTATGTACAGGTAAAACATATATCTATGTAACTACTTTACAGCAACATTTTATAGTGATACATAGTACAGTAAGCATAAACTGCACACATTTCCATTGCTGTGGAAGGAACATGCAATATATGTACATTTTATGTCACTCTTCCTTACCAAACAAATTCAAACTGTGTGTTCTGGGATATAGCGTATAATGGAGTTGGAATCAAGTGAACCCTCTCACAACTTTGTATACGTGGATGAGGCTGGCTTCAACCTGACCAAATGCAGAAGGCGGGGTCGGAATATCATCGGTCACAGAGCTACTGTGGATTTGCCAGGCCAACGGGGAGGAAATATCAGCATGTGTGCTGCTATTTCGGAGCATGGTGTCCTAACCCATATCCCCCTTATAGGGCCAATACAACACCCAGCATCTACTCAACTTTTTAGAGACTCTCTACAGGGCTCTCATCCCTGATGATGAGAGGGGTCTGTTTAGAGAGGATTTGCCAAAGTATGTGGTCATTTGTGATAATGTGAGTTTCCATCGATCAAACATCATAAGGCAATGGTTTGTGACCCACCCGAGGATGCTCATAGAATTCCTCCCACCTTATTCACCATTCCTTAACCCAATTGAGGAGTTCTTTTCAGCATGGAGGTGGAAGGTGTACGATCGTCAGCCACACACACAGATGACCCTGCTGGCTGCAATGGATGCAGCGTGTGAGGACATCACAGTAGACGCCTGCAGAGGATGGATAAGGCATTCCAAAAGATTCTTTCCACGTTGTATTGGAAGGGAAAATATCCGGTGTGATGTGGATGAGAATATGTGGGCCGACAGACAGGAACGTCTGGATGTGTAGAGACAGCACAACAGTGCTGCGGGCAAAGTTGTGCCTTAGGGGTGGTTTCCTGTGTTTCTTTCTAATTTAGTTTTTTTTCCTTTGTGCCCTTTGGGTTGTCCAGTCTCTTTCAATCAATAACCCACATACAGTAATATGTAAATAGTACTGTTGAAATTGATATATGCCATAGAAGTGCAGCCTTGTGCATTTTCAATAGAGTAACTGTCATCCAAACTGTAGCCTAAGTTTACATCAGGTAATACTGTCAAAGTACACAGTTACATTGACAACATGCCTAAACATTTTGACGACCTTGTTCGTGAACAATGACGCAATGACTTATCATTCTGATGACACTGACATGATCATTGGCATGAATATTTACTTTTGAGAGATGTACTAAGGATTTTTAGTGACTGACTAGCTTTAGAAACATATCTATTGTATATTGCAGTTTGTACAAATTGTTCTGAGAAATGCACTTATTATTTTGCACATGTTAGGGATGATGTGAAAAATGCACCAAAGCGACTGAGAAAAACTGTAACCAACAAGGCTCGTAATTTAACAATTTTATTCGTATTTATAGATGGCATACAAGTTTGTTATTAAGGCACATGAAAGTTCACATGTTCGAGAAGGCGTTTCTGCCAAAACATGCATTTTGATAAAAAAATCGAGTCACATGTAGTTCACCAAGCTACCAATTACTTCACAATGGAAGAAATTAAGCTACACTAAAACTACCCTTAAGAAACAAAGCATACTTAAATTAAATTACTTAGAAAAAGTAGTTGACTACATCCAAACTACTTCGTGAAAAATGATCATATCTAAATCTGAAATGACATAGACTACAAATTGCAAGAACAGATCACTCTGGAGTCAGATMTTAACAGAATGTGTAGTTTAGGCAATTAAACACAAAAAGTGAGAATTAGGCACCCAAAAAGTATTTCAAGTGAGAATTAGGCAAGTCTGATGCAAAAAAAGAAAGTAAATTCTTGCCTACTTCACCTGTATTTTATTTTTGAGAAAAAAAGTAATGTGTAGTTCTAGTAGTTAGCTACAGTATACCACTACATGGTAAAAAAAGTTATTAACTACTGAAAACGCTACCATTATTTGAATTTAGTTGAACTACCACCAAGTTACTGCAACATGTAATTACATTACTATTTGAACTAAATGTAGTTCACTACTCCCCAACACTGTTGAAATGTACAATGCAAATAGAAAATGCATAGAAAAAGGGATCGTTCATGATTCACTTGAGTCCCAAAAATGTTGTGGTAGGAAACCAAACAAGGGAATTCAGATGGAAAAAAGCTTCCAAAAGGACTCATGATGGCAATTCAGGAAACGAGCTGGCTATGAAAGCTACCTAGAGATGACATTGAAGGGCAGTTGTAGTGGCAGACAGCGAGAAGAGGTAAAACAAGAGATGATAAATACAAGTGATTTACAGGTACACAGAGTGTCAGATGCGCTGTGGAAATAGTGCTGGGTGTGCTGTTATCTAGATGGGCCAGTTAGTGGCTTTTTGAGGATTCACAGTCTGGAGTGGATTTGTGTGGCGGAGTGCAGCCTTTATGGCCTACCAGTGCACTGACCACAGCCCATTATCTCAAAGAGCCTCAGCAAGAGCACTGGAGCAGGGAGAGGGGCTGTGACCTGCCGGAGACCATCGTATTACTTTAACACATTTAGTCTCCCACTGCGATCTTTTTATTTAAGCGACTTCAGCACAACGCATCATCTCGGGGACAGACAGGAGGAGACGGACATGGACCGAGAGGAGGGGGCTGCAAAATGATTAATTGGAAACGTCTGCTGATGGGTCCTACAGAGAGGGAGTGCATGGATGGACAGTGAGGAAAAGGGGAGGAAAACAGTTAGTGATGAACCTAACTGCAGGGAGCACCGTTTATGGTGTAGAGAGGATGAACTGAACCCAGAACAGCCCCTAGGAGGATTCTCAAGAGCTCACTGATGAGCTGTTGCTGCCTTCCAATGGGTAGCCAGCCCAGCTCAGACAGTTAAGAGGGGGGCAAGGAGGCCTGATTTATTTGACCACCACATCACGTCCCTCTTTATGGGCCACACCACGAGAACCCGCCTCAAATGTTACCATCCTCAGGAGGAATATCAGACAGCACTATAAGTGCACAGCTTTCCCTAGCAAGCATTACGGCAACTCAGACAAATGGACTCACTGTGTGCTCCTCCTGGCTCTCTGTATTTATCCATACAAGGTTCATGCCTTTTTAGGATGTAAGACATTCATGTCTCAATGCTGCCCAAAGAGAAGAATGCAAATAAGGATAAATGTGTCAGGCTGTGGAATCACATTAGTACTTCAAACCAGCTAGCTAACAGTTCTTAACTAAGGGTTGACAATTAGGGGAAAGTAATGTTTTTATCTACCAAGCTTAAAATGAAGAATCTGTAGCTAAATTTAAATTCAGGTCATGTCACTGGATGCATTAGAATAAGGTGACAGGAGTCACAGGAATTCTGGGCATGTGACAATTATCTCTCAACTTCTTAATGAAGTTGCTTATGTCAGTATTGGTTTGTCTTTCTCCTGTTAATTCTGTTGCTAATAGAAACTGATGTGGTAAATTTGAAACAGCTGAACGCGGGCAGGAAAATGGATTTGCTCTAAAAGAAAAGAGTGTATTGTCAGATATATGATTTGTGGTCTAAAGTCCAGTTTTCAATAACATTCCTTTATATAGTGTCCTATATTTAGACAGTTTACATAGCATTTTGTCCTTTAGTTATTATGCTGCTTGTCAGATTTTTATAAGGCTCATGGGTCAGGGTCAGGGCCGCTTCAAGATCGTAACTGATGATTTATTTCTCTCCATTAGGTTTAAAGAGACAAATCCACACTCCCTCCTCCCATTTTCAGGGACACACCCTCCACATCCCGACACATCCCCAACAACCCACACAGCTACCATTATGTTCTTGTTAGTTCACACTGTCGATTAGAGAAGTGTAACATACTTTCATGCCAAGGGCTAAATGGGCTTATTCTAATTCCTAACCCCATCTCTCCCCTGACACAGACAGACATACACAAACACATAGCATTCGAATGGGTTGCAATGGCACGTGTCAGGGAAACTCAATTCTTCAGAAAGTGGAAGTAACCAATTAGATTATGCCATTTCCACAATCTGTTATAAAAAGATAAACATGGGGCCTTTTCATTAACCTAATGAAGACGAAGCACGCTGATGAGCTCTTAAGTCAATTAAGGATATTTAAAAACAGGCGGTGCAGCCCGAAGGTAAATTAACATGCAGAGTGTGAGGAGGACCCAGGTTCAAACAAATTGTGCGTGGAACCTGGTTCAAGCTGCTTGACTCCCTCCCCTAATGTACACCCCTCCTTCTCCGCTCAAACAAGCTTTCATTAGCCATAATTAACTGCATGCTTTCTGTCCTTCGACCATCAGCATATAAGTCTGTATTGAGGAGGAGAGGCTTGGAAGGGAATGTAAACATGTTGGATACTCAACCAGGCTGCATAGTGATAACATTGATAACATCATAATACACTTTCACATCAAAAAGGAGTGATATAGTTAAACTGGTATTTGGATCTTTGAAGAGATACTTGAAGAGATACACTAAATGACTAAAAGTATGTGGACACCTGCTCGTCATACATCTCATTCCAAAATCATGGGCATTAATATGGAGTTGGTCCCCCTTTGCTATTTTAACAGCCTCCACTCTTCTGAGAAGGCGTTCCACTAGATGTTGGAACATTGTTTGCTTCCGTTCAGCCTCAAGAGCATTAGAGATGTCGGGCACTGATGTTGGTTGATTAGGCCTGGCTCGCAGTCGGCGTTCCAATTCATCCCAAAGGTGTTCGATGGGGTTGAGGTCAGGGCACTGTGCAGGCCAGTCAAGTTCTTCCACATCGATCTCGACCAACCATTTCTGTATGGACCTCGCTTTGTGCACAAAGGCATTGTCATGCTGGAACAGGAAAGGGGCTTCCCCAAACTTTTGCAACAAAGTTGGAAGCACAGAATCGTCTAGAATGTCATTATATGCTGAAGTGTTAAGATTTCCCTTTACTGGAACTAAAGGGCCTAGCCCGAATGATGAAAATTAGCCCCAGACAATTATTCCGCATCCACCAAACTTATAGTTGGCACTATGCATTCGGGAAGGTAGCTTTCTCCTGGCATCTGCCAAACCCAGATTCATCCGTCGGACTGCCATATGGTGAATTACGATTCATCACTCCAGAGAATGTGTTTCCACTGCTCCAGAGTACATTGGCGGCAAGCTTTACACCACTCCAGCTTACACTTGGCATTGCGCATGGTGAACTTAAGCTTGTGTGCGGCTGCTCGGCCATGAAACCCATTTCTTGAAGCTCCTGACGAACAGTTATTGTGCTGAAGTTGCTTTCAGAGGCAGTTTGGAACTCGGTAGTGAGTGCTGCAACTGAGGACAGAAGATTTTTACGTGCTATGAGCTTCAGCACTCGGGAGTCCTGTTCTGTGAGCTTGTGTGGCCTACACTTTACAGCTGAGCTGTTGTTGCTCCTAGATGTTTCCAACTCACAATAACAGCACTTACAGTTGATCGGGGCAGCTCTAGCAAGCAGAAATTTCACAAACTGACTTGTTGGAAAGGTGTTATCCTATGCCAGTGCCACGTTGAATTTCACTGAGCTCTTCAGTAAAGCCATTCTACTTTCAATGTTTGTCTATGTAGACTGCATGGCTCTGTGCTCGATTTTATACACCTGTCAGCAACGTGTGTGGCTGAAATAGCCGAATCCACTAATTTGACGGGGTGTCCACATACCTGGTTATATATTTACAATGATCCCACCGGGACCAATACAACATTGTCCTATTCCAGTCAGGTGCTCTTAAACATTGTTGTGGGTGGATTTCAAAATGTGCAGTATTGTTGAATACTATTGTAGTAATAGACCTAATCAACATATAATACCCCTATAAAACATACAGGCTACTGTCTGCATGGGGAGAACAGGCTTATACTTTAACCATGTCTGTTCTCTTTGTGCTTGTTCCTTCTTTTGTTCTCTCCCTCTCTCTCTCTTTCAGTAAACTTATTTGGAATCCTCCTGGGTTTAAAATGTATTTCTGCTGGCCAAACAACAAGGTCTGAAAAGATTGCAGTTCATTTCGACCCACAGTGGATGGAAGCCTCATTTACTGGCTGCTGGCAACTCAATCAGCCTGCCTTACACTGATGAGTGAGTGACTACTTTCAGAGTCCCAGTCAATATGTGTCCACTGTGATAGAATATCAGCATCTGTGCACTGTGTTGTCTTGGCCCAATGTTATGTTGTTGTTTTTTTGTCTAATCAATGTTATCACAAAAAAGTCTGACGCACAGAAACAATATCTCTTGTTCACACATGCACATACATTGGCCTATACTTATGCCCCCCAAGCCATAACTGTTTCCTTCTACTGTGAGATGTTTTTTTTTACTGGTATATTCAAGTGCTTATGTCACAGCTTTGCACCCACAATTATCAGCACAAATGTCATTCATAAGCTGCCTTAAATGCAGTGTTTAATAACACTTCCCCTGTGTCTCACACCAGCTATCAACTCAACTTGTGGATAGAAATAGTTTACTCTGTCTGGTTGTGCTTTATTTCTGCATTGTTTAAATGTTTTGTTTCCTGTGGACTCTGTCCGGTTAGAAGGGAGCCTTCTCTGTGTCTGGTCAGTTGAGCTGAGCTCAGCGTCCCGTGTCCTCTATTTTACACACCCCACTGAACATGCTCTGCCGTCTGCCGACCCCTGACCTGCCTGTCACGGTGATGTTATCTAGAACTAGTTATTTCACATAGATGACCTTTTGTTCCTTTTGGCTTTTATTTAAATATTTTATATAAAGCCATACCTATTCTGATATAAATATGTTTAGGCTCCTTAAAAGTGGTTGAGTGTGTTTTGGGGTTTTAGTTTGTTTGGGGAAGTTGGATGATGTTGGGATTGGCGGTAATTCCAACGCAATCAGAGCTGATCCACATCAATGATGCGTCCTTATAATGTGAGGTTGGTATGGTGGTGGTGTAAAATTTCCTCACATTTTTTTATCACAAAATGGAAGAAATTGCATACACAGTAACGTTACATGAAGGAAAGCGTTCTATGTACTGGGATGTTTCCAGCAGTCAAAAACGCTGTTGGCTAATAAATCAGACCTGCAGTCCAAAGGTCACCGGGAAACATTAGACTGCTCCAGAACGGGGGGATTTGGAGAAAAAGCAGGGTGACTCACTGATTTTTCCAGGGAAATGTATAAATTGCTGAACAAGTAATAAAGGCCATTAAAAATGTAGCTTGAATTTATGTGAGGCAGAGGTGGAAATTACATAATTAGGGGCTCAAATAATTTTTCTATCCAATTCCTCCTGTAGACCTTTAAGTTTAATTGGGTGCTAACGGCGCCAAGGAACCAATGATGACGACAGACACGTAAAATAAATCAGGAGGAAGAGTCAGAGGTCAAAATCATACACGAGGGAGACATAAGAAGGGAGTACCAGCAGGCTAGCTCCTGCACTTTGACAGATGTTCACGTCTTGAAGTCTGTCTGTCTCGGTTTCAGTCTGTATGTCTGTCTGTCTGTCTGTCTGCCTATCTGTCTGCCTGTCTACGTGTCTGTCTGTTCATCTGTCTGTCTGTTTATGTGTCTGTCTGTTTACGTGTCTGTCTACGTATCTGTCTGTTTATCTGTCTGTCTGTTTACGTGTCTGTCTACGTATCTGTCTGTTTATGTGTCTGTCTGCCTGTCTACGTGTCTGTCTACGTATCTGTCTGTTTATGTGTCTGTCTGTCTGCCTGTCTATGTGTCTGTCTGTCTGCCTATCTGTCTGCCTGTCTACGTGTCTGTCTACATATCTGTCTGTTTATGTGTCTGTCTGTCTGCATGTCTATGTGTCTGTTTGTCAAAAGAAAACAACTTTTGTAACACATTCCGTACAGTGACTTCAAGAAGGGTTTCTGACTCCTTGACTTTTTCCACGTTAAATTGATTAAATCATTTTTTCCCCCTCATCAATCTACACACAATACCCCATAATGACAAAGCAAAAACAGTTTTTTCAAAACAATTACAGCCTCGAGTCTTCTTGGTATGACGCTACAAGCTTGGCACACCTGTATTTTGGAAGTTTCTCACATTCTTCTCTGCAGATCCTCTCAAGCCCTGTCAGGTTGGATGGGGAGCGTTGCTGCACAGCTATTTTCAGGTCTCTCCAGAGATGTTCGACCGGGTTCAAGTCCGGACTCTGGCTGGGCCAAACAAGGACATTCAGAGACTTGTCCTGAAACCAGTCCTGCGTTGTCTTGGCTGTGTGCTTAGGGTCGTTTTCCTGTTGGAAGGTGAACCTTCACCCCAGTCTGAGGTCCTGAGCGCTCTGGAGCAGGTTTTGTTTAAGGATCTCTCTGTACTTTGCTCCGTTCATCTTTGTCTCAATCCTGACTAGTCTCTCAGTCCCTGCCCCTGAAAAACATCCCCACAGCATAATGCTGCCACCATCATGCTTCACCGTAGGAATGGTGGCAGGTTTCTTCCAGACGTGACACTTGACATTCAGACCTAAGAGTTCAAGAGTCTTGGTTTCTTCAGACCAGAGAATCTTGTTTCTCATGGTCTGAGAGTCTTTAGATTCCTTTAGGCATGATCCAAGCAGGCTGTCATGTGCCTTTTACTGAGAAGTGAATTCCATCTGGCCACTCTACCATAAAGGCCTGATTGGTGGAATGCTGCAGAGATTGTTATCCTTCTGGAAGGTTCTCCCATCTCCACAGAGGAACTCTAGAGCTCTGTCAGCGTGACCATCGGGTTCCACCCTGACCAAGCCCTTTCTCCCCCGATTGCTCAGCTTGGCCAGACGGCCAGCTCTAGGAACAGTCTTAGTGGTTCCAAACGTACTCCATTTTAGAATGATGGAGGGCACTGTGTTCTTGGGGACCTTCAATGCTGCAGAACTTTTTTGGTACCCTTCCCCAGATATGTGCCTCGACACAATCCTGTCTCGGAGGTCTAAGGACAATTCCTTCAACCTCATGGCTTGGTTTTTGCTCTGACATGCACTGTCAACTTTGGGACTTTATATAGACAGGTGTGTGCCTTTCCAAATAATTTCCAGTCAATTGAATTTACCACAGGTGGACTCTAATCCAGTTGTAGAAGCATCTCAAGGATGATCAATGGAAACAGGATGCACCTGAGCTCAATTTTGAGTCTCATAGCAAAGGGTCTGAAGACTTATGTAAATAAGGTATTTCTATGTTTTATGTTTTAAACATTTTCAATATTCTAAAAACCTGTTTTGCTTTGTCATTATTGGGTATTGTTTGCGGATTGCTGAGGATTCATTTTTGTTTAGAATAAGGCTGTAACGTAACAAAATGTGGAAAAAGTCAAGGGGTCTAAATACTTTCCGAATGCACTGTATATTTGAAAAGACCATTTCAAATATAATATATTAACTCTCACAGTATGAACGAGTTAAAAGAAGTCATTGATGTTGAATCAATCAAATGTCCTTCTCTTCTGGGTCTATTTTATGGATGGCCCTCCCTCACAGTCTCCTTGAATAATTTGATCAGCAGATGCATTCAGCAGAGATCTTCAATTTATTTCTAATCAAGCTTTATCTAATATTCTCCCGACAGGCAATTAAAAATTCAAACTACCCTGAAAAGCCATTGCTCACATTTGACTCTCTCCCAGTGTTCATCTAAGGATGTTATTTCATTAAAATGCGCTTGTTGATGAGTTTGAGGTAATTTTCAAGCACATTTGATTACCATATTCTGCATGCTTGAATATCATATTCAGTTAGTTCCTCTTGTTAGTCTTTTTAGTAAGGATTCAAAAGCAAAAACGTTCCATTCCTTTTGCTCCACATTTTAAGTAACCAGTTTCAGAACATCAAACTATCTCTGACCCATACAGAGGACATGTTAGAGAATACCTGCAACAACTTATGCAAGGCCAGTGTAGTTCTTCTGTGTGCCTGGTTTCATTTGTCTGCAATGCCGCCATTACCAGAGAATATCATCATCACTGCACTACCTTGCCTGTTCTATATTTTATAGCCAGTCATGCACAAACAACACRCTCTCCCCACAAGATAGCATTGAAATGGCAGCAAATAATTGGAAAGGGTGAATTTGTCATTACAGGTCATAATGAGATTCTCCTGGTGAGGCATTGTGGAGAAGGAGAAGCAGCTTGGCTTTAGAGCGCCATAAACAAGCAGCAGGACGTACTTTTCTCATCCGCAGGATAAACCACACAGTCTTTTATAGTATTTCTAATTTAAGCCCTGTATATTTATTGAAATAATAAACACATCCTTGTTTTCCCTTTCACAATATGAATAGGTGGATGCAATTAAATTAACCATAACTTCAGTGTTTGTGTGTTACTTTAAGAATGTCCTCTGTTGTTGGTCTTTGTTTAATTCTTGCCTTGATTTCAGATGGCAGCTAGAATCTGAGTTTTTCTATTGGTCCTGTGCTTGTAAATGCCAGCGAGAGAGTGCATGATATATTGCTGCAATTAAACCTAATTTGGGATACAATCCATTGATAATGCTCTCTTCGTGGTTTGCTAATCAAATCAAATGTATTGGTAGCGGACACATATTTTGAAGATGTTGACTAGGGTGTAGCGAAATGCTTATATTCCTAACTCCAACAGTGCAGTGATACCTAACAATACAAAACAATACATGCAAATCCAGAAGAAAAACAAAAATGAATTAAGAAATATAGACATATTAGAATATAAATATATATATATATGTATATGATTGTGTGTATAGACATTATGGACAGTATATGAATAGCAAACGTGTGCAGCAGTAGTTATATAGGACGAGCCTTGACTAGAATACAATATACACATATAAGGTAAAATACAGTAGTATGTAAACATTATTAAAGTGACCAGTATTCAATGACTCTATGTACACAGGACAGCAGTCTCTAAAGTGCAGGGTTGAGTAGCTGGCTAGTAACAGTGACTAAAGTTCAGGGCAGGAACGTGGGCGGATGCTAGGTAGTGGTGACTATTTAACAGTRTGATGGCCTGGAGATAGCTGTTTTTCAGTCTCTCGGTCCCAGCTTTGATGCACGTGTCCTACTGTCTCCACCTTCTAAAAGGGTAAACAGTCCGTGGCTTGGGTGGCTGAGGTCCTTGATGATCTTCTTGGCCTTCCTGTGACACCGGGCGCTGTAGATGTCCTAGAGGGCGGCCCTGTTGATGTGGATGGGGGCGTGCTCCCTCTGTTGTCTCCTGAAGTCCACGATCAGCTCATTCATTTTGTTGACGTTGAGGGAGA
>NC_036855.1:19786461-19840608 GCF_002910315.2 Salvelinus sp. IW2-2015 | reverse complement strand
GGGGGGGGATGCAGGGCCTACAGCTAACATGAAATACATGCCTTGGAGGGGCTTTATCAGAATGTGCTGGAGGTCCTGGAAAAACATGGAAAACAAACCACTGCACGCTCCTCGCATATTTAGGGCAGCCATGTCCAGCAGTGGATTTGAATATGCATGACTATCCCAGCCTCCCTTGCAGCACAGCCCCTGTGTTCAAGCACCGACATTCTCAGAAACAGAATACACATGCATCTCATTTGAATATGTTAGCACAGAATCCTGTCATACACAACTAATACATACCCATGAAAAGGACTTTGTAATTTGACAAACTGGAAGGGGGAAGAATCCTGCAACATATAAATTCCAAATGACATTCAGTTGTTAGGGCACACTTTTAAGCAGATGTTTATGGTGTCCTTACTATATTTACAAGGGTTGCAAACATGCCCTGTGGTACACCTTGTATTCTTAGCAGTGTGACTTTACAGAATATGTTTGAATTTGTTCTAATTGTCAAGTTTCATTGATCTTATGACATTGCGCCTTAGCAAAGATTAATAAGGAAGTCATTATTGAATCACTAGCTAAATGGGTATCAATTACACCATTACAATCTGCTCTGCAGCAAAGCTGAATGTCACACATCAGCACAAAGTCAGTCTTCGCTCATAGCACCACAGATATTACTCTCAGATCAACACATTTCTTCTTCCATTTGGCCATATGACGTTTTTTTCTAGAGCTGTTTTAGTTTTCTCCTGTTCCTCCAACTGTGCATAATGTACATACAGGCCCACAGGTCACACTATCACATTATAGTTGGTTTTTTAACATTCCCTGCTTGTGCTTGAAGATCCAAGTGATTTTTCCCAGCTCTCAAGCTAATGTTTTATGACAGGGTTCATTAAGGTGTTACCCAATTGCCCCTTCAAAATACTTCTTTGAATATTAGCTGGGAGGACAAAATACATTGAATAAGATACACCTGACTATTGATCAATCAGTATAAACTAGAAATCTAAACCTTCAATAGCTTGCATGGTATTTTCCATTACCCTCTCACAGAATCTACCTCTAGTTCCAGCGTTTTACATTCGTTTTGACCATAGGGCAGCTGCAGGGCTATAAGGATGTCTCAGGGTTGCCAAGAACTTACAGGTTTCAGAGCAACAAGTGCAGGGATAATGTTCAGCTTGTAAGAGAAAGTACCAGGAGGCTTCCAGTTTATATTCTATTCTGTAGACTTGGAAGATGGCAACAGCAACTGTGGGTCCATATTCCTTGGTCCCTCTGCTGGCGTGGTTAATTAAATACTAAGGTAGGAATAAAATCTTAATGAGAAACACAAGCTTGTTGTGGTGTTTGGCACTGACCACGTCCCTCTTATTAGGTGTACTTGTCCATATGTGCTTGGGTGAAGTGCCCATTAGTGCTATCCCTGATGGATCTTCATCCATATAACCGAGATGCCAGTGCTATGTACATTTCCGCAATTTCCAAAACTTGGCAGATGAGTGGGCCCCACTATGAATTTTCTTAGCCTCGATAAATATTTGATGCAAATTAAAATGTAATTCTTTGCTTAGTTTAAGCAGTTTCTCCTGTAAGTACTGTGTCTATGAAGGAGATTACAACATTTGCTGGTTTATTTGTAATTTAATTTTTTATGGTGTGGCTGGCGGTGGGGAAAGACAGAACACCTGTGAGTGTTTATAATGTCCCATCTCCCTCACAGCTGGTCCTTTTCAAAACACCTCACTGGCGCAATAATTTCATAACATTTCATGATTTACCATCTGCTAGACTGAGCTATAAGCACATGCAATAAGCATTTGTATGGCGCCAGTCCCAGAAAGGTACAATAACTGTATATTTTAACTTAATGGCTTTTCGGGCATGCACATTTCCACACAGCAGATTGCAGAGATGCTACAATGTAAGCCATGTCCCGTCTGTTTGTRTCTTTCCCTCTGTCTCCCTATACTCACAGCCCCTCTCATGTGTCATCAAACGTCCACACACTGCACCCCCTGTCGCCCCGTCTTTGTGTGTGAGGCAGCCCATGTCAAAATCTAGATATCAAACTCTGGAGAATGAGAGACACAGTAGGAGGTACAAGCAGATTATTTTCCTTATTTAGCATCTAATGTCTGTGCATTTTGGGTAATGTTAAAATATTACTACAACAATTAAAGCAAGTAATTAGAAACAAATTACACTGGCATTTTTTTGTGATTACAGGCAGATGAGTAAAATAGTGTTCAAAATTAAATGTATTGCATATTCATGGGAATGAAATGAAATAGGGCTGGTGGATGAGATAATAGGGCCAGGAAGGGAGAATGGTGTTCTGGGGGTTTGGGGAAACAGTCTGTTGCTATGCTCTGAACAGACAATTCGTTAAATCAGATAATCTTTTAATGCCTTAAAAAGGAGTTAATATTTGGAATGCAGTCAAAAGCACTGATGGGTGTGAGGGGTTTCTGCGCTCTCCTTTCAGCTGTTATAGCACAATTATAAAACATTTAATCATTATCTACTCAAATGGAGGAAGAGGAAAGAGTCTATATGCCCCTTTACGTTGCTCAATGCACAACGATTCAATTAAGGAATTCCTTCTCTGAATTCATTTTTCATGTATCCTCTCCTTGCCCATTTCTTTCTTTCTCTCCCTCTCTGCCTTCCCTCCATCTCTCTCTCCCTTTACGTTGTCAATGCACAAACGATTCAATTAAACAATCTCCTTCTCTGAATTCCTTTTTTTCATGTATCCTCTCCTTGCCCATTCTTTCTTTCTCTCTCTGCCTTCCTTCCTTCCCTCCATCTCTCTCTCTCTCTCTTTCTCTGCTTCCCCTCTATCTAGTACCATCAAGCCTTCAGCTTCTGCCATGATCGTGTAATAAAATTCTTCAGATTAATATTTTTTCTGTTAACTGGAGCTTCGGTAGATATGTGGTGTCAAGAATGAATGGTTATTAACATTTAAATATGTCACATAAGAATAAAGAGAGTAAGTGAAGAGAGAGGTAGAGAGAGAGAGAGATGAGAGAGAGAGAGAGACGAGAGAGAGAGAGAGAGAGAAGAGGATGGAGGAGAGAGCGAGAGTAGAGGGAGAAGAAGAGCAAGAGAGAGATGAGAGGTGTAAAAAAATATTATATATACATTTCTCATTGTTAGCGGGCACAATGGATTTTCTTCGTCAACACATTTCTGCAGGACCTGATGAAACTAATATCATTACAGAGACACAAGCGGGACATTTTAACCTAAGAGCAATTAAAGTGAGGAGAGACTGTTATTTACAAAAGATATTCATATCCACCTGCATGTGTTTGGAGAAGAGAGGATTACAATTTCCACACGGTTTCCCCAGCTTTTGTCTATGCCGTAGATTATACATAAGATTAATAATGTACATTTCAGTGACTTGCTTGCCTGAGAAGAGACTGCTCTTCCAAATTGATGGTCTTGCAATCCATCACCTCTTCTCTTGACCTGCTCTTTCTCATTTTTCACCATTCCTTTAAGGGGAAAAAAATCCATGTTGCTCGACTGCCATGGCACAGCATATGGAAAAACCAGTGACTGAAAGGGGGGATGGTCATAAGGTACAGCATGTCTTGTTTTATCTGGTACATTTTTGTTGGCATGCTCAATGACATAGTGACGTGACTGATGGAAATCAATAGTGTCTCTGGGAGCTGGAGTCTGATTGAGATATGCCACCAAACAAGATCTGTGCTACAAAGACCAAGGTAGTTATGAATTGTCATATGTGAGTCTAGTCTATTTCCTAGTGTACAGTGTATTATACCATTTTTAGAGAGATCATGGTTAAAATCAGTTTGATATAATATCAACCAAAACATAAGTCCGTTCTTTTCAGTCGGCTGAACAAATAATACCCACAGATGGTACAAAATGGGTGTGCTGATATTTCAAATGAAAGGAAGATTTTTCCATAAAACCTGGGATGTCGATGGGCAGACAGGTGTGCTATTTAAATAAACACTGCTGCTTGCTGGCTAGCGCTCTCTGGTAAGTAAATGTTACACATCCGGTCTCATGCTCCAATCTACCAGTCCCTCGGCTGACATCCATCAACATTTAGTCCAGTTGAGACTGTGATGTATCTGCCTCCATCAACATTGCACATGGAGCAAATAGCAGGATGGGTGTTTGAGGCTGGTTGAGGTAAAGTAAATGTTGTCTCACATCCTCTGGTGTCATTTTAAGGAACAAGAAGAGTGTACCACTTTGATTTACAGTTTATATAATATGATGGCATACTTGACATTGCCAATATCTCAAAACCAAACACCAACATTTGTGAAAGCTATGGGCTTTAAAACACTTCAGATAATATCATTTTACACTGATACTATCTAATACTGATCAGAATCACCTTTATACTCTGCATTTTACTTGGTGATATGTTGCTGTTAGTGATTGACAACATTTAGAGACATAATACAGACAGCGAAGTTTAAAGAAAGTTGACATACAGTACCAGTCAAAAGTTTGTACACACCTACTCATTCAAGGGTTTTTCTTTATTTTTACTATTTTCTACATTGTAAAATAATAATGAAGACATCAAAACCATGAAATAACACATATGGAATCATGTAGTAACCAAAAAAGTGTTAAGCAAATCAAAATATATTTTGTATTTGAGATTCTTCAAAGTAGCCACCTTTTGCCTTGATGACTGCTTCGCATGCTCTTGGCATTTTGTCAACCAGCTTCATGAGGTAGTCAACTGGAATGGATTTCAAAAACCATCAAGCGCTATGATGAAACTGGCTCTCACGAGGACCGCCACAGGAAAGGAAGACCCAGAGTTACCTCTGCTGCAGAGGATAAGTTCATTAGTTACCAGCCTCAGAAATTGCAGCCCAAATAAATGCTTCACAGAGTTCAAGAGAGACACATCTCAACATCAATTGTTCAGAGGAGACTGCGTGAATCAGGCCTTCAAATTGCTGCAAAGAAACCACTACTATAGGACAACAATAAGAAGTAGGAACTCGCTGGTAGTGGGACTATCATTTGTTTTTCAACAGGAAAATGATCCAAAGCACCTCCAGGCTGTGTAAGGTCTATTTGACCAAGAAGGAGAGTGACAGAGTGCTGAATCAGATGACCTGGCCTCCACAATCACACGACCTCAACCCAATTGAGATGGTTTGGGATGAGTTGGACCGCAAAGTGAAGGAAAAGCAGCCAACAAGTGCTCAGCATATGTGGGAACTTCAAGACTGTTGGAAAAGCATTCCGGGTGAATCTGGTTGAGAGAAGTGCAGAGTGTGCAAAGCTGTCATCAAGGCAAAGGGTGGCTACTTTGAAGAATCTCAAATGCATATTTTGATTTGTTTAACACTTTTTTGGTTACTAGGTGATTCCATATGTGTTATTTCCTTGTTTTGATGTCTTCACTATTATTCTACAATGTAGAAAATAGTAAAAAATAAAGAAAAACCCTTGAATGAGTAGGTGTGTCCAGACTTTTGACTGGTACTGTATATTATACACAACTAGGTAGAGTGAGCATAAAGCTATAAGAGGATGAGCAGTGGATATACAAATATATAGTGGATATACAGTTGATGTGGTGGGTGGCCTTGCACAAATCCTTGGCTTGGGCGAGCCGGAACGGGTATTATTTTATATGATGTATATTACGTAGTATTATGTATATTATTTTACATTATGTATATTTTGTAGTGTTATGTATATTATGTATTTTATTTGTTGTTTTGTTTCCTCTTTGGCTCCCAGGAAGAGTAGCTGCCGCCATGGCAGCGGCTAATTGGGAATCCCAATAAATACTACTACTAGTATGAATACATCTAAATGCAGAGAGATGCAATGCTGCATACGGCAGTTATTTTGTGTACAGTTCAGAGATGGCTTGATGCAGTGTGCAGCATAGAGTGCATAGTTCTTTAGTCTCTAGGGACCAGATGGCCAGTTGGTGAGGGCCACAGCACGGGGAAAGAAACTGTTCAGGTGGCGGGAGGTCTTGTCATGATTGACCTGAACCACTTGCCAAAGGATCATTTTGGAAGAGGGGGTGACAGGGGTGGGAGGGGTTTACGATGATCTTTCCTGCACCCTCGATGACCCACTCTGCAAACTGGACAATGCATTGCAGTCTGCCCATTGAGCAGGCAGACCCAAACCAGATGATGATGGAGGAGGTGAGGATGGACTCAACGATTGATGTGTAAAACCGGATCAGGATTGACTGGGAGATTTMGAGTTATTTCAGCTGCTGCAAGAAGTACATCCGCCTTCTTGGTGACTGCTGTGATGTCAACTTCCCACTCGAGTTTGTGGGAAACAATGGTCCCCGGGATTTTTAATGATTCAGCCATGCTAACAGCTATGCCATCAATCTCAAGGGGGAGAGATGGTGGGGGGCGTTTTCTGAAGTCAACCACCATCTCCACGGTTTTGTCTGTGTTGAGTTCCAGATTGTTGGGACTGCACCAGGTCACCAGGCGGTTGACCTCTCCACGGTACATGGACCCATCACCGACCGACCAGGTTGGTGTCATCTGCAAACTTGATTAGTTTGACAGACGCGTTGTTGGAGGTGGAGTCATTGGTGTAGAGAGTAGAGGGGAGAGCACGCATCCTTGCGGCGCTCCAGTGCTGAGGGATAAAGAGTCCAAAAGGTGTTTTCCCAGCTTCACATGTTGCGTCCAGTTGATCAGGAAGTCAGTGATCCACTGACAGATGGAGTTAGACACGTTCAGCTGGGAGAGTTTGTCTTGCAGCAGTTTTGGGATGATGGTATTGAACTCAGAGCTAAAATCCACAAACAATATCCTTGGATGTCTTTGGGTTATCGAGGTATTTGAGGATGTTGACAGCGTCGTCCTGTTAGCTCTATAGGCAAACTGTAGTGGGTGGATGGAGGTGTCAGTGATGGTTTTGAGATGGGACAGTACCATGTGCTCAAAGGTTTCATGATGACAGAGGTGAGCGCTACAGGTCTGTAGTAATTCAGGCAAGACACCTTTTGTTTTTCAAGCCTACCTCTAACCTCACATGAACCCTTCAACCGAAGAACCGTATACTGTACGTGCGTATAGCATTTTCAGATGATTACTGATTTTGTATCTTATTATAAGTTCACTGTAATGTTCAGAGTTGTCAACTGACATGGGAATGTATTGTACATGTTGTCTATTTATAGTCTGTACGGAATATCAAGACATTGGATGACTAGAAATATACATCTAGAAATACACCATAACACCAATATTTCCAAAACGGAGATATATGTCCTTCGTATAAAGGGTTCACATGCTCTGCTGTGCAGTCCACTGATCCAAGGCATCGACAAACATAATGAAGCAATCAACACATTGACTTCTGGATAATGATGGTGCTCTGTTTCTCGAAGACATAATTACACTGTGGTTCATTATTGGATGGAGTTATGAGAATTTGAAATTGACATTTCTTTGTACTCATTTTCATCTCAAATACATTTGGGTAAATTATGTTTTGGGAGACTTGCATAAATTCAGAGTTTCAAGTGTGGATTTTAGGATTTAATCGTATGTGATGGCTCAGTTTGCATCCTAAGGATTGTAATCTATAAGCAGCCAACTCGTTTAGGCCTTATGTTGACTGTATCAATTGTCCATTCTGCTCTTTTTGTGGTCTGAGACAAAGATTGTTGTCAGATGTGCTCAATCTCATAGTTGAATTACCTAAATGACAGCAGAGGCTTGAATGCTTTCCCAGGAGTTTGGAGCACAAAAAAGGCCAGCCTGGCTCCCTGAGCTCTCTGTGCCTGGAAGCAGGTGTGGTGGCAGGACAGTGGAAGACCTCTCTCCGGCTTTGATTTCACTACTGCCCACTTGTAAATGACTAGCCTGTGTGAAGCTGGTCCTTTGTGTACAGTGTTATAAATCACTCAAAGCCTCCAGGATGGCAGCAAGCTTATTCCTCGGCCCCAGGGCACTCTGTGGAGAATAACACACCTCATGCTTTGTTTTCCTGCTCCACAGGTTAAAATGATCCCACACCATGGAAGGCAGAGACCACAGAAAAGAGAGGGCAAGGGGACAGGAGTCTCTCTCACAACTTTCTCTGTAGACAGTTATCTCTATTGATATCATCGTATCGTCTGAGATCCCCAAAGATTGGAAAGATGCCGCTGTCATCCCCATCTTCAAAGGGGGAGACACTCTAGACCCAAACTGTTATAGAACTATATCCATCCTGCCCTGCCTTTCTAAAATCTTCGAAAGCCAAGTTAACAAACAGATCACCGACCATTTCGAATCCCACCGTACCTTCTCCACTATGCAATCTGGTTTCCGAGCTGGTCATGGATGCACCTCAGCCATGCTCAAGGTCCTAAACAATATCATAACCGCCATCGATAAAAGACAGTACTGTGCAGCCATCTTCATCGACCTGGCCAAGGCTTTCGACTGTGTTAATCACCGCATTATTATCGGCAGACTCAAAAGCCTTGGCTTCTCAAATGACTGCCTCGCCTGGTTCACCAACTACTTATCAGACAGAGTTCAGTGTGTCAAATCGGAGGGCCTGTTGTCCAGACCTCTGGCAGTCTCTATGGGGGTGCCTCAGGGTTCAATTCTCGGGCCGACTCTCTTCTCTGTATATATCAATGATGTTGGTCTTGCAGCTGGTGATTCTCTGATCCACCTCTACGCAGATGACACCATTCTGTATACATCGGGTCCTTCTTTGGACTCTGTGTTAACTAACCTCCAGACCAGCTTCAACGCCGCACAACACTCCTTCTGTGGCCTCCAACTGCTTTTAAATGCTAGTAAAACTAAATGCATGCTCTTCAACCGATTGCTGCTGCACCCTCCTGCCCGACTAGCATCACTACTCTGGACGGTTCTGACCTAGAATATGTGGACAACTACAAATACCTAGGTGTCTGGTTAGACTGTAAACTCTCCTTCCAGACTCACATTAAGCATCTCCAATCCAAAATTAAATCTAGAATTGGCTTCCTATTTCGCAACAAAGCCTCCTTCACTCATGCTGCCAAATATACCCTCGTAAAACTGACTATCCTACCGATCCTTGGCTTCGGTCATTTACAAAATAGCCCCCAACACTCTACACAGCAAACTGGATGTAGTCTATGACAGTGCCATCCGTTTTGTCACCAAAGCCCCATATAGTACCCACCACTGCGACCTGTATTCTCTCGTTGGCTGGCCCTCACTACATATCAGTCGCCAAACCCACTGACTCCAGGTCATCTATAAGTCTTTGCTAGGTAAAGCCCTGCCTTACTTCAGCTCATTGGTCACCATAGCAACACCCACCTGTAGCACGCGCTCCAGCAGGTATATTTCACTGGTCATCCCCAAAGCCAACACTTCCTTTGGCCGCCTTTCCTTCCAGTTCTCTGCTGCCAATAACGGGAACGAATTGCAAAAATCTCTGAAGCTGGAGTCTTATATCTCCCTCTCTAACTTTAAGCATCTGCTGTCAGAGCAGCTTACTGATCACTGTACCTGTACACAGCCAATCTGTAAATAGCACACCCAACTACCTCATCCCCATATTATTACTTACCTTCTTGCTCCTTTGGACCCCAGTATCTCTACTTGCACATCATCATCTGCACATCTATCACTCCAGTGTTAATGCTAAATTGTAATTATTTCGCCTCTATGGCCAATTTATTGCCTTACCTCCCTACTCTTCTACATTTGCACACACTGTACATAGATTTTTCTATTTTCTATTTTTATTGCGTTACTGACTGTACATTTGTTTATGTGTAACTCTGTGTTGTTGTTTTTAGTCGTACTGCTTTGCTTTATCTTGGCTAGGTCGCAGTTGTAAATGAGAACTTSTTCTCAACTGGCCTACCTGGTTAAATAAAGGTGAAATAAAATAAAATAAAATAAATGGTGATAAAATGTTTTCCATATCGTTCAAATGTATGTTGTTACTCTTGAGGAGCCTCCGTAATGAAATAATGGGTTAAATGAAGATTGCATTATTTCCAGGGCCGTTTCCTATGATTGGTCTCTGTGGTGATAATGTTGGTTTACCTTGGGCTCCATAGGCCACATGCAGTTGGAGCTGACTGATTTGTGATAGACATTACAGAGCAATATGGATATCCAAGGTAGTAAGTGTGGTTTGCCAAGCTCAGTTGAGCCCAATCTCATCTTAACATTAAAAAGCTTTGGAGAAGAACAGATGGAAACTCCACGTCGACAATTATCTTGAAAAGCCCAATCATAACTATTTGCAATGTGATGCATTTTCATTATCCGCTCTGATGCAGTGAGGACTGGAACCAATATAGACCAAACATTTAGATTTTTCCTCCTTCTCCCCATACCCTGTCTCATCAACCCCTCCTCTCCCCCCAGCATGTCCTCATCCTCTACTGCTTCAGATGTCTAGTCATGGGGGAAGGGCTGGGGCCTTGTTGATGGCAGAGGAAACAAACAGTGGTTTTAGACCCTTATCGTGTGTAGCACCACCCTTGTGAATCTCCCATATGATAAATGTGGGGAGAACATTTCTCCCTTTTAAAAAAAATRGAATTTTCCTCAGATCAATATCAGTTGTAATACATGTATGTCGAATGTACCAGCTCTGTTTATTTTGTATATTTTTTTTATCTACGAGTGCCTTTTCAGATTTTATTCAATTTATATTTAGGTTCTCAGAATTACACCCATGCATTTATTTGACATTGTCATCAATATTTATCACATGTATTGTGCAAACATCCAGGATTTTAGTGGTCAGTTACAGAGACGATACGACTGCAGACCAAGCACTCATAATATTTTGGTACCAATTACTATTGATTTTACAATTGGTTTGCTGCAGGATGTTGTTTTATTACTAATATATTTAATGTGCAAATCAATGGGAACACTTGTTTGGCTCATTCATAGGAAGGTCATAAAATCAAACATGTGAGCAGTGGGATGCTATCTGATCCATAAAAGGCTGCGGCAGATTCTTAATACAATACAATAGTTAAGAGCTGCCGTGTTGTTGGCCATCTTAAATAACAGTGTCAGAGTGGACAAAGCAGCCAGAACTTGTTTCTGTGAGTCACCATTTTCCAAACTTTGCTCACAAACATGACATAACCAGACACTTCTTCCTCTGATATTTCTTTACTGTCAATTACTCACTAGTCATTGTATGAGTTATATATTGGATGTGAGTTAGGGATATGAATTCTACACTCAATTGAAAGTATTTTTAAAATTTTCCTCTGCCTGGGGGCTGAAAGCACATCTAATTTCTTCCACAGCTATAATTCTCCAGCACACCATCCCTGCTTTACCATCGGGTTCCACCGGAATCCTTTTCCTTTACTCCCTGGGTGTAGAACGCTTTGGTATGTGACTGAATGAGCAAACATCTATGCACCTACAGTACTGAATGTCACAGAAAGTCGCAGGGAGGTCTCTCAAAAATACTTGAGACWGAACAAGAACCGGTAGATCATATCAGTATCATCATTAGAGTCTACCTATAATTTTCCTTTGCGGGTTGATGTTTTTGTTCTGGAGTGCTAGCTGGCACAGCCACAAAGTCATACAATCAGATTTTAAACCTAATCCTAACCTTAACCACACTGCTAACCCTAACCTTAAATTAAGACCAAATAGCAAATTTTTTCCCCATACATTTTCACACTAGCATTTTTTTTTGCAGCTGGCACATTGAGTGGAAATCAATCAGTTCTGCTTCCAGGGCAAGATTCATGACAATAAACGTCAACCTGCTTTTCCTTTGCCCTTCAGTGATCTATATGCTACAGGTACATCCAAAAAACTCTCTCCGTAAAGTCGCCAATCATATAGCATCAGTATTATGATCCCATGCTTATACTTGTTTTTCATCCAAACAGCCTTGGATCTGTTCAATCTTCTGAGATCAATCTAGCTACACGTATTTCTGTTTTATTGCTGTTCTCAGGTAAATTGCTATCTGTAATTTTACATTTTGACTACCCACAAAATATCTTAATGCAGAGAGATTATGTAAACAAACAGTTTGAGTTAGTCTCAGGTAAGGGACAGTTTGAAATTTACTGGGGTGGGGGTAGTCCAGCACTCGGCGGTCCTGTTCTGTGAGCTTGTGTGGCCTACCATTTCGCGGCTGAGTCGTTGTTGCTCCTAGACGTTTCCACTTCACAATAACAGCACTTATTGTACAGTTAACCCGGGAAGCTATAGCAGGGCAGAAATTTGACTAACTGACTGGTTGGAAAGGTGGCATCCTATGACGGTGCCAAGTTGAAAGTCATTCAGTACGGACCATTTATGGAGATTGCATGGCTGTGTGCTCGATTTTATACCCCTGTCAGAAATGGGTGTGGCTGAAATACCCGAATCCATTCATTCGAAGGGGTGTCTACATACTTTTGGCCTTGTAGTGTAAGTCATGGTTAACTTCACATGGTGGTGAAATATTGAGGGTCTTATTCTGTTGACATGATGAGCGACGCTTGGCTGCCATTTTACAAAAAATAAGAATCTCACACTTTTGTCCATAATAATCTCATCATGTAGGCTATACTCGCACTGTATCTGCAAGCTGTTGGCTAGCGCGCACGTGACACACCATGCATGTTGGATACAGGGTCCCAAGTAAAGATGTCCAATCTCAGTTTTTTTCAAAAGTGGCTTGGCCATCTCCCTTTGAGGGATTCTTCAGACCTCCACTGGCTCACGTTGAAGGCAGCCAATGGCCTACACATCCCCTATGTTGGCCATGCGGTCGTGGATTTTGTTGTGGGAGGAGTGCAAGTTCCAGCCAAGGGGGTTGGGATTGTCAAGGATGACTGTCTGGGGGCAGACCAAGGAATCCTTGGGATGAACGTTATAGCCCAATACTGGAAGGAGCTGTTCCAAAGAGTCTCCCAGGATGTCACTGGGTTCAACGCCACCTTGGGGGCAGCTGCCAGGAAGGAGTGCTTTCACTGTCAGCAGACAAGTCATGCAGAGCGATGAGCCTGAGGGGGAACAAGGTACAGCACGCCTGTCCAAGAGGGACCCCAATGGGATCCCAGCTAGCAGTGAGAAGTTGCTGTGGGCCAGAGTTGTTGGAGGGAGCTCTTCCAAAGACTATTATGCCATGGTGGAGGATCCTGGTGATAGAGTTGTGGCAAGTTGCTCGAACAGTGGTGAGACTGCAAGCAGGATGGCTACCCTTGTGACTGCTGAACTTAAACCCTTACCACCTTGAGATACCGAGGCGACACCCTCTAGCCGCAGTGACCCTCTTGGAGCCTTGTCAGATCTGTGGAGAGCTACGCACCTAGACACCAGGTGAAGTTGAGGTGGATGTGTAGATATTCCAACTACAGCCTGATGCCAAACCCCTGTAAACCTCCCACCGGTAGAGGGACTGGAGCCAACACAACAACAAAGGCTCAATGCACTCCTAGCCCATTGGTCAAGTGTGTTCTCTGCCATGAGGAGGATTTTGGTAAGTCTGATGCTGTCCTACACCAGATTTCCACAGGTACTGCCCTCCCTAGCCGAGAGCGATACAGACAAATTCCACCAAGCCTGTACACGGAGCTCAGACTCCTACTGGCAGGGATGCTAGAGTCTGGGGTAATCACAGGAAGCATAAGTCCCTGGGCTGCACCACTGGTACTGGTGAAGAAGAAAAAAGGCAGAACCTGGAGGTTCTGTCTAGATTACTGCCAACATTTAAGTCATTTAGCAGACGCTCTTATCCAGAGCGACTTACAAATTGGTGCATTCACCTTATGACATCCAGTGGAACAGCCACTTTACAATAGTGCATCTAAATCTTTTAAGGGGGGGGGGGGTGAGAAGGATTACTTTATCCTATCCTAGGTATTCCTTAAAGAGGTGGGGTTTCAGGTGTCTCCGGAAGGTGGTGATTGACTCCGCTGTCCTGGCGTCGTGAGGGAGTTTGTTCCACCATTGGGTGGCACTGTCTCTTATACACATCTAGATGTGTATAAGAGACAGATCAAGAGCGACTTACAAATTGGTGCATTCACCTTATGACATCCAGTGGAACAGCCACTTTACAATAGTGCATCTAAATCTTTTAAGGGGGGGGGGGGGTGAGAAGGATTACTTTATCCTATCCTAGGTATTCCTTAAAGAGGTGGGGTTTCAGGTGTCTCCGGACTGTCTCTTATACACATCTAGATGTGTATAAGAGACAGAGCTTCAACTGGAAGCCAGTGGAGAGAGCGGAGGAGCGGGGTGACGTGAGAGAACTTGGGAAGGTTGAACACCAGACGGGCTGCGGCGTTCTGGATGAGTTGTAGGGGTTTAATGGCACAGGCAGGGAGCCCAGCCAACAGCGAGTTGCAGTAATCCAGACGGGAGATGACAAGTGCCTGGATTAGGACCTGCGCCGCTTCCTGTGTGAGGCAGGGTCGTACTCTGCGYATGTTGTAGAGCATGAACCTACCTTCCTGCCAACTCAATGCCCTGACCCACAAGGATGCATACCCTCTCCCCGCATCGAGGAGTCCCTGACATGCCTCCAAGAAGGCGTCTGGTATTCAACTCTCGATCTGGCCAGCAGCTGCTGGCAAGTGGAAGTCAGTCCCCAGGACATGGAGAAGACTGCTTTGGCCCCTGCCACCTTCCAGAGGCTCATGCAGAAGTATCTAGGAGACAAGGTAAATAACTTTATTTTGATCTCCTGAGTGGCACAGCGGTCTAAGGCACTGCATCTCAGTGCTAGAGGTGTCACTACAGACCCTGGTTCGATTCCAGGCTGTATCACAACCGGCCGTGATTGGGAGTCCCATATGGCGGCGCACAAATGGATGGCCCAGCGTCGTCCGGGTTAGGGTTTGGCTGGGGTAGGCCTTCATTGTAAATAAGATTTTTTTCTTAACTAGTTAAATAAAGGAAAAAATATATAAAAAAGATCTACTTAGATGATGTCATTATCTACTTACCTAACTTTGAACACCCATCTGGAATACCTAGACCAGGTGTTCAAGAAGCTTGCCAAGCATGGCCTGAAAATTCAGCCTAAGAAATGTCAGCTCTTGCAGAAGGAGGTGATCTACTTGCGGCTTGTGATGAGTCAACCAGGGGTGTCCACAGACCCTGAGAATAGCCGCTCTCTGTAACTGGCCCCAACCAGAAACTACCACACTGGTACGCTCGTTTACTGGGTATTACAGACGTTTTATTCCTTCTTTCTCCAGGATGGCTAACCCCCTCAACTGCTTACTGGCTGGAACCGTGACACTTATACACTGATGCCATCTTGGGGGGCCTTGGGACAGTACTGTCTCAAGTCCAAGGTGACAAGGAGAGAGTAATTGCTTATGCCAGCAGGAGCCTGTGTCCTCCAGAGAGGATTGATCAGAACTATAGTTAATTCAAACTTGAGCGACTTGCCCTTGTATGGGCAGTGAACAAAAAGTTCAGAGACAATCTGTGGGAGGCGGAGTTCACACTTTACATTCATAACAACCTGCTGGTCCTCCTCGACACTACAAAACTGGGTGCGGTTTAGCAGCGCTAGGTGGCCTAGCTCGCCAGCTTCCAGTTTCAGGTGAAGTACCGCCCCGGTTGCTCTAACCAGAATGCTGATCTTCTACCCAGCATGGAGGGGCAGGTTTGGCTGAGCAAAGAGTTGGAAGAGGAAGGAGACGATTGGGGGAGGATCCAACAGGAGGACCACTGTAAAAGCCCTCTGGTCAGCTGTAGTGCAATACTGGGGTTGTCCTGAGCGGATTTTGTCCGATCGGGGGGCAGCTTTTGAATCCACACTTGTAGCCCAGTTCTGCCAGCTGTATGGTTGTGCCAAGATCCGAATCACTCCCTACCGCCCCCAGGGAAACGGGGCCTGTGAGCAGGTTAATCAAACATTGTTATCTCTCCTTGGGTCTCTGTGGCAAGATGAGCAGATGCATTGGCCAGAGCAGATATCAATGCTTCTCCAGGCATACAACAACACTGAACATTGTTGATGTGATTTCAGGTGTGGAGGCCCCAATGCTGCAGATGTACCTAGATGGAAGGGTGAGGCACTATCATGACCAGCTAACACGGGCCTACAGTCAAGTCGAGGCAAGGACCCAACATCAGCAGTAGTAAGACAAACAGCAGTAGGACAAGCGGACGAAGGACCTTCCATTGATGACTGATGATTGGGTGCTCCTGCAGAATTTCTGAAGATGTGATCAGGGTAAACTATCCCCCCAATGGCAACTGTAGCTTGCCGTTCCTCTGGCCAGAGAAGAGCCCGCTGCTCCCCCAAGGGTTCAGGATGCTAGAGGTGAGGTGGTGGGGCCCAGAGATCGGGAGGGAGGTGGGCCAGTCCGTAGGTCCAACAGAGAGAACTGACGGCCCCCACTTAGGTACCGGATGCCGTTAGCTAGTTCAGTGTAGTCGGGACGAGTTAACAAGATGGATTGGTTGATAAGTGGGTGGAGGGGCTGGTGTGATCAGTCGGACCTGCAGCGAGTTAGCTAATCAAACAGGTAACTGGGGATTAGCTTTAATGCCCTTTAAAAGCCCTGTGTTTTGTTGTGTTTGGGGCTGGGAGTTGAGCGGAGAATGTCTCTCCGTGGGGATCTGTCCCCTATGGAAGTTTCCATGTCTTGTCTGTTTGGGTGTTTGCTGTGATCGCGCTGGACAGTGTCTGCGGGAAGTCTTACTGGCAAATTCGAGTGAGTAAGTGGGCAGCTGCGCTAACYATGAACAGGGGCTGTTGAGCTGAGTGGCGATCTGAGAGAAGAGGACTGAGAGAGGCATTGGTACAACGCACATCTAGGAGCTTTAGCTCCAACAAGTAAGGTACGTGATTCTTCCTGTGTTCCCCTTACACTACTCTTTCTCTCTCTGGGCCGTTTTGGCACGCCACTGAAAGCCACTATTGTCGGCAGATTTCCCTGCCATTTGCATTCCTTTCATTTAGCACATGAGGCGGGGCCAACGGTGACGTCGCCAAGCAGAGTCTCAGACTGGGCGCGTTCCTGGACAGGGAGCTGTGCGGATCTGGATATCGCCATACAGAGACGTTTATTTTATTTTGTGAGGATATGGTTCTCGTTAGGCCCTATAAATCGAGAACCTATCCTCAACCTTTCTATATGTTGTCTTGTTTTTCTTTCCCCCTCCCTATTTGTCCCATAACACTAGAGATAACACTAGAGAGTCTGTTAGAGGGGCTGACAGAGTAGAGCAGAGCCAAGGGTGGGTCCTATATTGTGTGCAATACCAGAGCGAGATTTTWGTGCCTTTCACCATATTGTTTGCAGTGCCTTCCCTTAGAATAACTGTCTTGTTGCGGTGCCATATCAGAATAATTCTCAGTGTGTAGTGGAGTGAGATTTGTAGTGCCTTTCACCATATTGCTGCAGTACCATATCATAATAATTCAATGTGCATTGTGTTGCAATGTGTGACTTTTGCATGTGCGATATATACCTGAGGCAGTCAAGGGGAATGTAACCTAGCTGAGGGGATGCTCTATTGTGTGGGACAGCTCCCACAGTTTGCTGTGGGAGGTGGGGAACCGATTTCCAGTCCATGTTAACCCATGAATTGAAAATAAAACTTACCATGAGCATACCTACCTGCCCTGGTCTTCTGTGTTGGGGTTGTGTGCTGGAGAACAATACATCCTGTGTTGTGTGGAGTTAAAAGGGGTTCACACTAAACTGTGACATATACTGTACCTAATGTACACAACACTTTTTGTGACAAAACCATCAGTAGACCTAGAGTTGAAAATGCGATGGACAACCATTTAACTTGTATTTTTTATTCAGTACATGGGAATTTAACTGCAAAATAAATGTTTATGTGCACTACGTATTTATCACAACAAGTCAATTTAATGGAAACACTAGTCTGATGGGAAAATGTGCATACTGTCTTTTTGCAGATTTTTGAATATTCACATGAAAATCTGTTGCCATTGGATAGAAACCTAGCTATAGACACCCTAAAGACTGGCCTGTGCTCTAGTCCAGTGTCACTTTGATTATGCCTGCACATCATGCTTCACCAGCAGCCCCAAACGTCTAAAGAATAAGCTACAGACCAGCCAAAACAAGCTTGTAAGAATTGTACTTAAACTCCCCCCTCACACTCATCTGGAGGTCGAGCATTTTAAGCAGCTGGGCTGGCTATCTGTGGACAAAAGAGTAGTATTAATTCAACTTGGTCTGGTCCACAGAATTATCACAGACTCAGCCCCCAATATACCTATACACCTGCATATTTTTCATTTGTTAGATATGTCCACCAGCATAATACCAGATAGGCTAACATTCACTTTTTTATTAAATATCAGAGTCTATCTGGCAAGAACACATTTTTATATACCGGCTTTGCTGAGTGGTACAAACTACCACAGCAACGCAAAGCCATACCAACCATAACCACTTTTTAAAAGAATGTTAAAAGCTGGCTGACTGCAATTGTATGGTTACAGTAGGAGTTGAAATAAAGCCAGCTGTGGGGTTTATCCAAACAAAGGACTGTCAAACATAAGTGCAATTACTGCCACTAGCTATAAAGCAGGCACTGCGTTCCACGCAGCAACGGTGAGAGGGAGCCCAAGGTGTGGGCCTCAGCTTGAGTGATGACTGAACAATATGATGGAGTAAGCTGCAGAAAACAAAATCGTCTGGAGTATATTTATAATGTGTAATTGATAATATAATAAAGGGTTTGAATAAGTGCAGAGTGACTTCTTTGGGTTTGCAGTGACTTTGCAGGGATACATTTTTCATCTATGAATGGAGGTTGATGCTGTGGGCTCAGTCTCCCAAACTACTGAGTTTCTACTGGCCTCACTATTTTGCTCTGCTTTCTGTCAGCTCACACTTTCATTGCTTTATCTGAGACCACTTCAGTCTCTTTGTTTTGCTTCATAGGCTGCGTGACACAGAATTCACATGTACGTTTGCAGGCAACATCATTTTATTGAGCTGTGATATATATGTAGCTATGAGCCGTCCTAAATACGTACATGCTAGAGCGGGCACAGTGCAGGGAAACATGCCTCACCCTTGGGGCTAGCTAGCGCAGCTGTAGGCCTGTTAGATCAGCTCAACCAGTAGATATGGCTACACGAGCAAGGTCAGCGTGGGAATTGTCAGTGTGGAAAGTCATGTGCCCAAGTGGGATTGGAAACCATAGCGATGGAACCTGACATGTTATGAAACCTGACACTGATTAACCGCATGAAGGTCTTTCTCACTTAAAGCGCATGGAAAATAGATTTAGGCTTTTACAAGAACATGCCATTGGATGAAATCATACAGTGTTTAGAGAGAGGCCATGAGGGCATTATTGAGTTGATTAGGGGAAATTTAGATAAAATGCGCGATTTTGAGGAATAGCTGTTATTTGAAGCATTGGTTGAATTGTATCATTGGCTTTGATAACACCAAAACCACTTTAATTATGCACAATATACAGTGCATTTGGAAAGTATTCAGACCCCTTGACCTTTTGCACATTTTATTACTTTACAGATGTATTCTAAAATGGATGAAATGTATGTATTTTTTTTCGCTCATCAATCTACACACAATACCCATAATGACTAAGCAAAAACAGGTTTTTAGAAAGTTTTGCAAATGTATAAAACATAACTAACTGAAATATCACATTTACACAAGTTTTCAGACCCACTACTCAGCACTTTGTTGAAGCACCTTTGGCAGCGATTGCAGCCTCAAGTATTCTTGGGTATGACACTACAAGCTTGGCACACCTGTATTTGGGAGTTTCTCCCATTGTTCTCTGTAGATCCTCTCAAGCTCTGTCAGGATGGATGGGGAGCTTCGCTGCACAGCTATTTTCAGGTCTTTCCAGAGATGTTCGATCGGGTTCAAGTTCAGGCTCTGGCTGGGCCACTCAAAGACATTTAGAGACTTGTCCCAAAGCCACTCCTGTGTTGTCTTGGCTGTGTGCTTAGGGTCATTGTCCTGTTGGAAGGTGAACCTTCACCCAAGTGAGGTCCTGAGCATTTTGGAGCAGGTTTTCATCAAGGATTTCTCTGTACTTTGCTCCGTTCATCTTTCCCTTGATCCTGACGAGTCTCTCAGTCCCTGCTGCTGAAAATCATCCACACAGCATTATGCTGCCATCAGCATGCTTCACCATATGGATGGTGCCAGGTTTCATGTGCCTTTTACTGAGGAGTGGCTCCCGTCTGGCCACTCTTCCATAAAGGCGTGATTGGTGGAGTGCTGCAGTTGTCCTTCTGGAAGGTTCTCCCATCTCCACAAAGGAACTCTGGAGCTCTGTCAGAGTGACCATCGAGTTCTTGGTCACCTCCCTGACCAAGGCCCTTCACCCACGATTGTTCAATTTGGCCAGGTAGACAGATTTAGGAAGAGTCTTGATGGTTCCAAACTTCTTCCATTTAAGAATGATGGAGGTCACTGTGTTCTTGGGGACCTTCAATGCTGCATACATTTGTTGGTACCCTTCCCCAGATCTCTGCCTCGACACAATCCTGTCTTGGAGCTCTACAGACAATTCCTTCGACCTCATGGCTTGCTTTTAACTGTCAACTGTGGGACCTTATGTGGACTGGTGTTTACCTGTCCAAATCATGTCCAATCAATTGAATTTACCACAGGTGGGACTCCAATCAAGTTGTAGAAACATCTCAAGGATGATCAGTGGAAACAGAATGCACCTGAACTCAATTTCGAGTCTCATAGCAAAGGGTTTTAATACTTATGTAAATAAGGTATTTCAGTTTTTAACTTTTTAATACATTTGCAAAAATGTCTAAAAACCTGTTTTAACTTTGTCATTATGGGGTGTTGTGTGTTGATTGATGAGGAAAAATAATTATTTTATAAATTTTGGAATAAGGCTGTAACGTAACAAAATGTGGTCGAAGGGAAGTGGTCTGAATAATTTACGAATGCACTGTATGTGTGAGCTCGGTGCATTGTATGTGAACTCCTTACATTCTGATTGCTGTTCAACATCATCTCACTGAAGTGCTGAACTTGGTCACACAATGTTGGGGGGGGGGGGGGGGGTGTTGGTCAAGTAGAAGGGGTAATGTGGGGGCTTTCTCTGCACTCTCTCCTAATGCCCTACGGCACCTCCACCATTAGCATTCCCCACTGCGACTTGAGTTCATAAGACTAATGTAGTTGCTACCTGGGGACATTAATMGTGCCTGACACCAATCTGGGGATTTTGTGCACTCGCACTAATATCACTGTGCCTGCCTGACAAAGCGCCCAGAAAAATTACAAACAAACCCCAAATAACTGCCAGTGTTGCACTGCTATTTGACAGGGGGGGCTCAAGTTCACTTATAATACCAATAAGCAACCCTGGGGTGAGTACAACATTAGGTGGCAGGAAAAGGTGGTCTCTTTAAAAAAAGTGTCTCCCTCAAGTATATAAGGATGACTTCATCGTCACAGGGCACTTTTAAAAATGAGCCTATGTACTGTCATGCATATCTCCATATAATTTCACACCCATTACAATTCCAAGGAAATGTTATGATACACTTAACCAGTGTGTGGGAGTAAGAATCGAGCTGATTTGATCAGGAGTGAAGATGATTATTTGATACACAGGGTGATACTTGGTAAAACAGCAATTTAATTAGTTACGAATAATAAGTCATATTGCAGAACCAACAGGAGATTAAATTAACGTGCAACAGAATTATCATATTTCTCATCACACCGTCACCCTGTCCAGTTTTCCTGGCTACCTACTAAAGAAAAAAAGAGGAGAAAGCTATTCAATTGGAATGGATCGTTGTATTTTATACTGTGGTAGTTTCTCACTCTTTCTCATCAATATCAACAACACATGTGGGAGCATAGTATATATCCTTATATTCACAGGAAGYACAATTATTTTATGAGGCAAGTCAGTTAAGAACAGATTCTTATTTTCAATGACAGCCTAGGAACAGTGGGTTAACTGCCTGTTCAGGGGTAGAACAACAGATTTGTGCCTTGTCAGCTCGGGGATTTGAACTTGCAACCTTTCGGTAACTAGTCCAACACTCTAACCACTAGGCTACCATGCATTTCATTTGTATTTACATTGGGTTACTTGCTGAACGTTTGATTTGTTTTTTTATCCCAAGTTATTATTCATGGTCGTCCCCTTCACTGTGGGCTCAAAATGGATTATCCTCCTTTGTCATAGCATGTACTACCAAGCCACAATAAAGCAAGAGTCATGTAATGAATGTAAYAACTATTCCCATCAGACGGTGTGAAAAATGGCTCCAGAAGGCCCATTCAAAGAGATATGATAATTTGATTTCTCAAATAAGCTCAATGGAAATGCCTGTCTGGTCATTTTAAAAAGAAAATCCATTAATTATTCTTAATTCACCTTGGCATAAATTAAAGGATTTCTGCAGGCCATTAACTCATCCATTAATATATCCAGGATCAAGATCATTGAAACCCGAGGTTAGGATAATTTAAGGGTATTTCTTGAAGATGTCATGTAATGATTATAGAAGGAGTCCTGAATCCTCTCTACTATTAATTGTAAAATGATCTTTCTCCTTCGTATTCAAGTAAACAACAAGGAAAAATAATAGTCACAGGGGCAGATAATCCTGTTGCGAGAAATTAATTTCCATTTCATTTGTTTTGTTATGTTTCAGGCAATTTCAATACAGTGTCTGGTTGTTTCAGGAGATAAGGAATGTAAGAACAGGGGCAACTGCTGAAGGGAGGTTTTAGGTTTATGTCAGCGCAAAATTGAAACCCACTGATCTACTTTTTAATTTAGAGTGCATGGTGTATGAGGAAGCACAGTTCCAAAGCAGAATGTGGAAATATAAAACTGTGTCACCCTGTTTCATGTTTAGCATTTTTCCGTCACTATCCCACACAAAAGTTAACTGCTCGTTATTTGAACAAATATATATTTTCTGAATATAGCCTACTAACACTTTTGTATCAAATACCTTTATTTATTTTTGAAGCCACTTTAAAAAAAAGTTGTAGGCATGTCATACCATMGACAGCCGTTACAAAGAACCATCCTACAATAGGAAAGTGGGTGATAAAGGTTCATGGTCCCCCAGACTACCCACCACACCTCCCACAGACATCCCGCTTCAGCCCACTACTTGGTTTTGTTAGACACACAACAGCAAACAAACAAGCAATTACCCTAACAAACAACAAAGGACATAAACAGGAATTACGTTTTTAAAAATACATGTATACAAATATATACACTACCGTTCAAAAGTTTGGGTCACATAAAAATGTCCTTGTTTTTTAAAGAAAAGCAKATTTTTTATCCATTAAAATAACATCAAATTGATCAGAAATAAAGTTTTAAAGTGTTAATATAGTAAATGACTATTGTAGCTGGAATCGGCAGATTTTTAATGGAATATCTACATAGGCGTACAGAGGCCCATTTTCAGAAACCATCACTCCTGTGTTCCAATGGCACGTTGTGTTAGCTAATCCAAGTTAAGAATTTAAAAGGCTAATTGATCATTAGAAAACCCTTTTGCAATTATGTTAGCACAGCTGAAAACTGTTGTCTTAATAAAGAAGCAATAAAACTGGCATTCTTTAGACTAGTTGAGTATCTGGAGCATCAGCATTTGTGGGTTCGATTACAGGCTCAACTTGGCCAGAAACAAAGCACTTTCTTCTGAAACTCGTCAGTCTATTCTTGTTTTGAGAAATGAAGGCTTTTCCATGCGAGAAATTGCCAAGAAACTGAAGATCTCGTACAACGCTGTGTTGTACTCTCTTTACAGAACAGTGCAGACTGGCCCTAACCAGAAAGAAAGAGGAGTGGGAGGCCCCGGTGTACAACTGAGCAAGAGGAAAAGTACATTAGAGTGTCTAGTTTYAGAAAGAGACGCCTCACAAGTCTTCAGCTGGCAGCTTCATTATTCTGCTTTTTTCTAAAGTATTTCTATTTACTTCGGACCTTTAGTTCGGAAAGCTCTCACCAGTTCGAACAACGTGACTCAAAACAGAGCAAAACGGACCTATTTCTCTCCATATCCCTGGATTCCTACCGCCAACCTGAACATTTTCATCTGGATCTTCGCAACTAGCTAACCGCAATCCCGGGTGACCAATCCTGGCTAGCGTTTCCATCCCGGAGCAAGCACCAATTAGCCTGAAGCTAGCC
This sequence comes from Salvelinus sp. IW2-2015, assembly GCF_002910315.2. Classification (NCBI taxonomy): domain Eukaryota; kingdom Metazoa; phylum Chordata; class Actinopteri; order Salmoniformes; family Salmonidae; genus Salvelinus; species Salvelinus sp. IW2-2015. Next base: position 19,816,462 of record NC_036855.1, on the reverse strand, counting down.
CGGCCAGTGCTCCTGTGATACCACCGAAGCCCACTCCTGGGCTACAATGTCCGGACCCCTTCTACTGCCGGTACAGGGCACGGAACCCCGCCGATCCTCTATGACTGGAATACCGACATAATCTGCCCGAGGATTCCAACAGGCCCCTTTAGGCGCGACGCCCGCTGAAGGCCCATTCTGCTAACCTGCTAGGCCTGCTAGCTACCTAGAGCTACTTGGAACCCTACTAATTCCACGACTGGTCTATCGACGTCACCGCACGAAGAGGCAAAAACAGACTTACCCTCATCTGCTAGCTTGCTTGCCCCGGTCTGCTAACTACTAGCTTGCCTGCTCCGGTCTGCTAACTGCTAGCCCCCGCTAACTGCTTGCTTGCTAACCCGGTCTGCTAACTGCTAGCTTGCCAGTCCCGGTCTGCTAACTAGCCTAGCTTGTTTAGCCCCGGCCTACTAACTGTTAGCTTGTTAGCATCGGCCTGCTAACTGTCTGAATCGCCGTGTCCCGAGTCAGCCCAACCACTCACTGGACCCATATGTTCACTTGGCTACGCATGCCTCMCTCTAATATCAATATGCCTCGTCCATTACTGTCCTGGTTAGTGATTACTGTCTTATTTCACTGTAGAGCCTCTAGCCCTGCTCAATATGCCTTAACCAACCATGTTGTTCCACCTCCTACATATGCGATGACATCACCTGGTTTAAACGTCTCTAGAGACTATATCTCTCTCATCATTACTCAAGGCCTAGGTTTACCTCCAATGTACTCACATCCTACCTTACCTTTGTCTGTACACTATGCCTTGAATCTATGCTATCGTGCCCAGAAACCTGCTCCTTTTACTCTCTGTTCCGAACGTGCTAGACGGCCAGTTCGTATAGCATTTAGCTGTACCCTTATCCTACTTCTCCTCTGTTCCTCTGGTGATGTAGAGGTTAATCCAGGTCCTGCAGTGCCTAGCTCCACTCCCYCTCCCCAGGTGCTCTCATTTGTTGACGTCTGTAACCGTAAAAGCCTTGGTTTCATGCATGGTAACATTAGAAGCCTACTCCCTAAGTTTGTTTTACTCACTGCTTTAGCACACTCTGTCAACCCGGATGTCTTAGCCGTGTCTGAATCCTGGCTTAGGAAAACTACCAAAAACCCTGAAATCTTCATCGCTAACTATAACATTTTTCGCCAAGATAGAACTGCCAAAGGGGGCGGTGTTGCAATCTACTGCAAAGATAGCCTGCAGAGTTCTGTATTACTATCCAAGTCTGTACCCAAACAATTCGAGCTTCTACTTCTAAAAATTCACCTTTCCAGAAACAAGTCTCTCACTGTTGCCGCTTGCTATAGACCTCCCTCTGGCCCCAGCTGTGCCCTCGATACCATATGTGAATTGATTGCCCCCCATCTATCTTCTGAGCCCATGCTACTAGGTGACCTAAACTGGGACATGCTTAACACCCCGGCCATCCTACAATCTAAGCTTGATGCCCTCAATCTCACACAAATTATCAATGAACCTACCAGGTACAACTCCAAATCCGTAAACACGGGCACCCTCATAGATGTCATCCTAACTAACTCGCCCTCCAAATACACCTCTGCTGTTTTCAATCAAGATCTCAGCGATCACTGCCTCATTGCCTGCATCCGTAATGGGTCTGCGACCAAACAACCACCCCTCATCACTGTCAAACGCTCCCTAAAACACTTCTGCGAGCAAGCCTTTCTAATCAACCTGGCCGGGGTATCCTGGAATGACATTGATCTCATCCCGTCAGTAGATGATGCCTGGCTATTCTTTAAAAGTGCCTTCCTCACCATCTTAAATAAGCATGCTCCATTTAAAAAATGTAGAACTAGGAATAGATATAGTCCTTGGTTCACTCCAGACCTGTCTGCCCTTGACCAGCACAAAAACATCCTGTGGCGTTCTGCATTAGCATCTAATAGCCCCCGTGATATGCAACTTTTCAGGGAAGTTAGGAACAAATATACACAGGCAGTTAGGAAAGCTAAGGCTAGCTTTTTCAAACAGAAATTTGCATCCTGTAGTACAAACTCAAAAAAGTTCTGGGACACTGTAAAGTCCATGGAGAATAAGAGCACCTCCTCCCAGCTGCCCACTGCTCTGAGGCTAGGAAACACTGGAACCACCGATAAATCCACTATAAGCATTTCTCTACGGCTGGCCATGCTTTCCACCTGGCTACCCCTACCCCGGTCAACTGCCCGGCACCCTCCACAGCAACCCACCAAAGCCCCCATTTCTCCTTCACCCAAATCCAGATAGCTGATGTTCTGAAAGAGCTGCAAAATCTGGACCCCTACAAATCAGCCGGGCTAGACAATCTGGACCCTCTCTTTCTAAAATTATCTGCCGAAATTGTTGCAACCCTTATTACTAGACTGTTCAACCTCTCTTTCGTATCGTCTGAGATTCCCAAAGACCCAAAGATTGGAAAGCTGCCGCGGTCATCCGCCTCTTCAAAGGGGGTGACACTCTAGACCAAAACTGCTACAGACCTATATCTATCCTACCCTGTCTTTCTAAGGTCTTCGAAAGCCAAGTTAACAAACAGATTACTGACCATTTCGAATCCCACCGTACCTTCTCCGCTATGCAATCTGGTTTCATTGCTGGTCATGGGTGCACCTCAGCCACGCTCAAGGTCCTAAACGACATCATAACCGCCAGCGATAAGAGCCATTACTGTGCAGCCGTATTCATCGCCCTGGCCAAGGCTTTTGACTCTGTCTATCACCACATTCTTATTGGCAGACTCGACAGCCTTGGTTTCTCAAATGATTGCCTCGCCTGGTTTACCAACTACTTCTCTGATAGAGTTCAGTGTGTCAAATTGGAGGGCCTGTTGTCCGGACCTCTGGCAGTCTCTATGGGGGTGCCACAGGGTTCAACCCTTGGGCCGACTCTCTTCTCTGTATACATCAATGATGTTGCTCTTGCTGCTGGTGATTCTCTGATACATCTCTACGCAGACGACACCATTCTGTATACTTCTGACCCCTTCTTTGAAAACTGTGTTAACTAACCTCCAGACGAGCTTCAATGCCATACAACCCTTCCGTGGCCTCCAACTGCTCTTATAAGCAAGTAAAACTAAATGTATGCTATTCAACCGATCACTGCCCGCACCTGCTCGCCCGTCCAGCATCACTACTCTGGACGGCTCTGACTTAGAATACGTGGACAACTACAAATACCTAGGTGTCTGGTTAGATTGTAAATTCTCCTTCCAGACTCACATTAAGCATCTCCAATCGGAAATTAAATCTAGAATCGGCTTCCTATATCGCAACAAAGTATCCTTCACTTGTTACGGCGTTCCTCCTCCTCTTACTCGTACTATAGGCCTGGTGCGTGGTGCCGGAGCTGGTGGTACCGGCTAGAGGCACGTCCACCTCAGGACGGAGTGCAGGGAGAAGGATAGTTCATGTGTACAGGGCTTCTGGAGACGCACATGAGGCTAAGATGCGTGGGTGCCGGAACTGGAGGACTGGCTGGCATACACGCAACCCCAGGGAGAGAGTTGTGGAGAGGGAACAGGGCTTGGAGACGCACAGGTAGGCGCTTATGGCTGTTGGTGTGCAGCACTGGTGTTACTGAAGCTGGGAACAGCACCACAAGGGCTAGTGGCAGGGGCAGTAACCAGGACGCAAGGACTTGGAGGACCGCACAGGAGGCTTAGTGGCGTGGCTGTAGCCACTAGTCTTAACCAGACGGCTACACCGCTCCTCAGGATGAGTATGGAGAGCTGTTGCCGGTGACATATATACGTCATCACAACACCGTCAGCTCGGGAGACGGATGCCCTCGCCTCATGCAACCAACACCAAGTACATCCTACATAAACTCTCTCCATAATTCTCTCCATTAACTCCTTACTCGTCTTTCGTCACTCACCTCCTAAATCCGCCCTACCGGCTCCTTTACGGTAAGCAGAGACAAGTTGGCTCACGTCTCCCGACTGACCCAACTAAACTACCCCGAGAGCCCCCCCCGCCCAAGAAATTTTGGGTTTGACTTACGGGCTTCCAGCCTTGTTTTCCGTGCTGCCTCCTCATATCGCCGCCTCTCTGCTTTCGCTGCCTCCAGCTCAGCTGGTAGGGCGGCGATATTCTCCTGGTTGAGCCCAGGGTCCTTTTCCGTCCAATATTTCCTCCCAAGTCCACGAGTCCTGCGATCGCTTTCGCTCTCTCACGCCCGCTTGATCCATGGTTGGTGGGTGATTCTGTACGGCGTTCCTCCTCCTCTTCATCCGAAGAGGAGGAGTAGGGATTACCAAAGTGCAGCGTGATATTTTACATTAATGAAGTTTATTAAAGTACTGACAAAACCGAAAACACTTCAACAAACTACAAAATAAGAAACGACGTAGACAGACCTGAACATGGAACTTACATAAATGCACGAAGAACCCCACGAACAGGAACGGACTACATCAACGAAAACAAAACAAACCGAAACAGTCCCGCTGTGGTGCAACATACACAGACACAGAAACAATCACCCACAAACAAACAGTGTGAACAGCAACCTATATATGGTTCTCAATAGAGGAAACGTCAAACACTGTCCCTGATTTGAGAACCATATAAGCTAATTACAAGTGACCTAAACATAGAAACAAAACATAGAATGCCCACCCCAACTCACGCCCTGACCAACTAAACACATACAAAAATAACATAAAACAGGTCAGGAACGTGACAGAACCCCCCCTCAAGGTGCGAACTCCGGACGCACCACCAAAAGTCTAGGGGAGGGTCTGGGTGGGCATCTGTCCATGGTGCGGCTCAGGCTCTGGGCGTGGTTCCCATCCCACCATAGTCAATCCCCGCTCGTATCCCCTCCCTCAGATGACCAACCCTCCAAATAAACCCACCTAAATTAAGGGCATTCACAGGAGTAAGGGCATCACCAGGATAAGGGGCATCACCACGGATAAGGGGCAGCAACCCAGGATAAGGGCAGTTCCGGACTGGAGGGACGGCAGCTCCGGACTGGGAGGAGGACCGGGCAGCTCCCGGACTGAGGGACGGCAGCTCCGGACTGAGGGAGCAGCTCCGGACAGGGACCAGCTCCGACTGAGGACGACAGCTCCGGACTGAGGGACGACAGCTCCGGACTGAGATCGACAGCTCCGGACTGAGAAGCGACAGCTCCGAGAGGGCCTGGACGCTCTGCTGGTCATTGGCTCGCTGACGCTCTGGCTGGTCATGCTCGCTGACGGCTCTGGCTGGTCATGGCTCGCTGACGGTCTGGCTGTCATGGCTCGCTGACGACGGCTCTGGCTGGTCATGGCTCGCTGACGGACCTGGCTGTCATGGCTCGCTACGGCTCTGGCTGGGATCATGGCTCGCTGACGCTCTGGCTGATCCCGGTCTGGGGAAGCTCTGGCTGATCCGGTCTGGGCGGAAGGCTCTGGCTGATCCGGTTCCTGGCGGAGGCTCTGGCTTGATCCGGTCTGGCGGAAGGCTCTGGCTGATCCGGTCTGGCGGAAGGCTCTGGCTGATCCGGTCTGGCGGAAAGGCTCTGGCTGATCCGGTCTTGGCGGAAGGCTGCTGATGCCGGTCTGCGGAAGCTCTGGCTGACTCGGTCTGGCGGCAAGGCTCTTAGCGGCTCCTGTCTGCGGAAGGCTCTAGCGGCTCCCTGTCTGGCGGACGGTCTAGCGGCTCCTGTCTGGCGACCTGGTCTGCTGCGGACGGCTTAGCGCTCACGTGAAAGGCTCTGAAGAGCGGGCGGCTTTGCAGGCTCATGCAGCACGGGCGGCTTTGAAGGCTCGGTACAGACAGGCAGTTCATGCGCGGCTTGCAGACGGACAGTTCAGACGGCGTTGGGCAGACGGGAGTTCAGACGCGTTGGGCTAGACGGGCAGTTCAGGCGCCGTTGGCCAGGACGGGCATTCAGGCGACCGTTGGGCAGACGGCAGTTCAGGCGCCGTTGGGCAGACGGGCAGTTCAGGCGCCGTTGGGCAGACGAGCAGTTCAGGCGCCGCTGGGCAGACGGGCAGTTTCAGGCGCCGCTGGGCAGATGGCAGACTCTGGCCGGCTGAGACGCACTATAGCCTGTGCGTTGGTTCCGGAACTGGAGGTACCGGGCTAAGGACACGCACCTCAGGCTAGTGCGGGAACAACAACAGGGCACACTGGACTCTCAAGGCGTACTATAGGCTGGTGCGTGGTGCCGGAGCTGTGGTACCGGGCTGAGGCACGCACATCAGGGCGAGTACGGGGAGAAGAACAGTGTGTACAGGGCTCTGGAACCCACAGGAGGCTTGGTGCGTGGTGCCGGAACTGGTGGTACCGGACTGGAGACACGCACTCAAGGCTAGTGCGGGGAGCAGGAACAGGGCAACACTGAGTTCTCAAGGCGCACTATATGACTGGTGCGTGGTACCGGAACTGGTTTACCGGGCTGAGGGCACGCACCTCAGGACGAATGGGGGAGAAGGATCAGTGCGTACAGGGCTCTGGAGACGCACATGAGGCTTAGTGCGTGGTGCCGGAACTGGAGGCACTGGGCTGGATACACGCACCACAGGGAGAGTGTGTGGAGGAGGAACAGGGCTCTGGAGACGCACAGGAGGCTTAGTGCTGGTGTCAGCACTGGTGGTACTGAGCTGGGAACACGCACCACAGGGCTAGTGCGAGGAGCAGTAACAGGACGCACAGGACTCTGGAGACGCACAGGAAGCTTTGTGCGTGCTGTTGCACTGTCTTAACCAGACGGCTAGCACGCTCCTCAGGATGAGTATGGAGAGCTGTTCCCGGTGACATTAACTCACCAACACGTTCATCGGACGGATGCCGTGCCTCATGCACCAAACCAGTACATCCCTCATAATCTCTCCTCCAATTTCTCCATTAACTCCTTTACTGTCTTCGTCACTCACCTCCAAATCCGCCCTCACCGGCTCCTTACGGTAAGCAGGAGAAGTTGGCTCACGTCTCCGACTGACCCAACTAAACTACCCGAGAGCCCCCCCCCAAGAAATTTTTGGTTTGACTTACGGGCTTCCAGCCTTGTTTCCGTGCTGCCTCCTCATATCGCCGCTCTCTGCTTTCGCTGCCTCCAGCTCAGCTTTGGGGCGGCGATATTCTCCTGGTTGAGCCCAGGGTCCTTTCCGTCCAATATTTCCTCCCAAGTCCACGAGTCCTGCGATCGCTGTTGCGCTCTCTCACGCCGCTTGATCCATGGTTGGTGGGTGATTCTGTTACGCGTTCCTCCCTCTCTTCATCCGAAGAGGAGGAGTAGGGATTGAGCCAAAGTGCAGCGTGATATTTGGACATAATGAAGTTATTAAAGTACTGACGAAAACCGAAAACACTTCAACAAACTACAAAAAAAAAAACGACGTAGACAGACCTGAACATGGAACTTACATAAATGCACGAAGAACTCACGAACGAACGGACTACATCAAACGAACAAACAAACCGAAACAGTCCCGTGTGGTGCAACAACACAGACACAGAAGACAATCACCCACAAACAAACAGTGTGAACAGCCAACATATATGGTTCTCAATCAGAGGAAACGTCAAACACCTGTCCCTGATTGAGAACCATATAAGGCTAATTACAAGTGACCTAAACATAGAAACACAAAACATAGAATGCCCACCCCAACTCACGCCCTGACCAACTAAACACATACAAAAATAACATGAAACAGGTCAGGAACGTGACATCACTCATGCTGCCAAGCATACCCTCGTAAAAACTGACCATCCTACCGATCCTCGACTTCGGTGATGTCATCTATAAAATAGCCTCCAACACTCTACTCAACAAACTGGATGCAGTCTATCACAGTGCATCCGTTTTGTCACCAAAGCCCATATACTACCCACCATTGCGACCTGTACGCTCTCGTTGGTTGGCCCTCGCTTCATACTCGTCGCCAAACCCACTGGCTACAGTATCACAAGTCTCTCGCTATGTAAAGCCTCGCCTTATCTCAGCTCACTGGTCACCATAGCAGCACCCACTCGTAGCACGCGCTCCAGCAGGTATATCTGCAAAAATCTCTGAAGCTGGAGACTCATATCTCCCTCACTAGCTTTAAGCACCAGCTGTCAGAGCAGCTCACAGATCACTGCACCTGTACATTGCCCATCTGTAAACAGCCCATCTATCTACCTACCTCATCCCCATACTGTATTTATTTATTTATCTTGCTCCTTTGCACCCCAGTATCTCTACTTGTACATTCATCTTCTGCACATCTACCATTCCAGTGTTTAATTGCTATATTGTAATTACTTTGCCACCATGGCTTATTTATTGCCTTAACTCCCTTATCTTACCTCATTTGCACTCACTGTATATAGACTTTTTGTTTTCTTTGTTCTACTGTATTATTGACTGTATGTTTTGTTTATTCCATGTGTAACTCTGTGTTGTTGTATGTGTCGAATTGCTATGCTTTATCTAGGCCAGGTCGCAGTTGCAAATGAGAACTTGTTCTCAACTAGCCTACCTGGTTAAAGAAAGGTGTAATAAAAAAATAAAAAAATAAATAGTACCCACAAAACACTGGTCTCAACGTCAACAGGGAAGTGGCGACACCGGGATGCTGGCCTTCTAGGCAGAGTTGCAAAGAAAAAGCCATATCTCAGACTGGCCAATAAAAAGAAAAGATTAAGATAGGCACTGGACAAATGAACTCTGCCTAAAACGCCAGCATCCCGGAGTCGCCTCTTCACTGTTGACGTTGAGACTGGTGCATTGTGTGTATGGGGTATTGTGTGTAGGCCAGTGACCAAAACATTCAGATTAATCCATTATAAATTCAGGCTCTAACACAACAAAATGTGGAAAAAGTTAAGGGGTGTGAAACTTTCTGAAGGCACTGTACAAGTAAACATGGACAAAGTGAACAAGAACCATCCTCTGGCTAGGCCCTGACATATAGTTGTTGTGTTGGGGGACATAGTCTAACTGGGAACTGTAGCGGGCAGATCACAAATAAACTCCCTGCTCGGAGCAGCTCTCTACTGACTTGGGACCTCCGTTAAGAGAAGATGAAATTAAGTGAAATAAAAATCATATTAAAAAATATTATAGCCTAACAGGCATTAGTCTACAGCTTGCTGTCAGCTTTGATGGATTCTTCACTTAGTTCAATGAATGTTCTAATGACATTGATAAAATCCCTTGCAACCAAATAGAAGGCATTGGTAACCCAGCGATGGCAAGTTTTTTTTTTTATGTAAACAGAACAAGTTTATATAATATATATTTTTTGTGCACCAGAGCACAGTGTTTATTGCTTTATTTCTGTATATTTATGCACATATTAGACTGACCTAAAGTTATTCAAATATCTGCAGAGTAATAACGCAATTTAAAATCCTTTAGTAACAACAAAAGGCAAAAAGACAACAATCATTTTAATAGTCTGATGTAGCCTACTGAGTTGCAGGTTGATGTTTATTGGGGTGAGTCTTGTACTTGAGGCAGAACTGAGTGATTTCCGCTAGATGGGCCAGCTGCAAAGTCAAAATTGTCTATATTGTACATTTTTTGTCTTCATTTAAGCTTAGGGCTTCATGGTTAGCAGTGTGGTTAAGGTTAGGGCTAAMGTTAGGGTTTGATTTTAAACCTGATTTGATGGCTTTATGGCTGTGCCAGCTAGTGACCACTCTGCAAAACTGTCTCCAGAACAAGTTTCATGATGAAAACGCTAATCTGCTACTGAGTTAGCATGTTCTCCCAATGTTAATTTAAGCCGGTCTGAAAGATTTAGCATAGTTTTAAAAGGGAGAACCTACACATTCTAAGCAATTATAAGAGCACTCCTTATATGTGATTCTGACATATGTGTACAATATAAGGTGTATGGAGGCTCACAAGCTATGAATACAAAGATAACTCTGGTAGTGGAGTATAGTGGGCTGGAAATCCTTCAGTATTCACTGACCACTCCGCTATTTCATCTTCTCTCAACAATTTTTCTAGTTTGGGGAAAACACTTTCTATCACTGTCAGGTTGGGCAATGATAAAAACCTCCACTAGTGGATTAGCTGTCTCCCTGCTCCACTGCTGCCCCCAAGTAATAAAATACTGGACTACACTATCTTCTACTATACAGCACCAGGCCTTTATTTTGAAAGTTCTGAAATGTTATGTATTTTCCTTGATTATTTTTGAACTACAAACTGAGTTCGTGGTGATAGATCTCATGCCTGTGACCCTAAAGGAGTCATTGAATCAGATTGATTACGGATGTCCATCAAGCTGCATAATTATTTCATATTTGAATAAGGCTTAAATACACTAATTCTGGTAATTGCCTGGCTTGAACAATCAAATATGGGGATTTTTTGCATAGTTTAAGTTTGGTTGCATGTTGTCAAAAGATAGAGTGAGATGCAGACAGGTACAATTGACTCTACTGCATACTGTAGGTCTACATACATGTTTAGTGAACCAAAGTATTTTACTATACTGCACGTAAGCTGACTGTGCAAAAAAATATATAAAACCTTTCAATCTGTTTAATTAAGACAGCTTAGTGGTGGCACTGGTTTCAGGGTATTTAAGCTAATTACAGTATTAATTACAGCATTAATTAAATGACATAATTGCCTTTCAAAACAKTGACTCCTGTACCCCTGGTAAGGTAAAGGGTTAATTTACTATGAACCAAGCATGCATTATTTACATGCTTCAATGAATAATACATTTAAGAAGTAGGCTTGTAAATTTAACGACACAAAGCAAAGCAAAGCTTAGAATCAAAGCAAGGCTGATTTAAATATATGTCTCTGATGGATATTATTTGAGTTATGGTTACCTCAGAGTGGGAGCACTCATTCTTTTCTGCACCTCTAAAACACAGGGGAATAGATACATTCCCCCTTACAAATCACCCGTTAAAACTATAGTCTAAAGAAAAATATAAATATGTTACTGTGGTATATGATTATGTGATGTGATTTAGCCTTCAATGTAAATCGTTGGTTTAGTTTTTACATATCATGTCGGTGTTTGTTAGTCCAATATTTAGTCCATTATGGATTTACCTCAGGTACCGTCCATGGTGACCAAATGTATTCTGAAAGTAACACAACAAAACATTGATTTTATTCAACGTTATAAAAGGAACAGCCCGTTATAATTATCAATAGTATTCTAAATGTAGATCTTAGCCATGCCTCATCACCTGTGCTCAACTGTGCCTGGCCATAACCTATTTACCTCTCCTCTCTCCTCAGTCATTTATACTGACAGTGTGCTCTGTTATTTATAGCTAGCAGTATTCATGTAATCCAGAGTCAATCATTCCAGCAGGTTAATGATCAATTAGGGGATGATAGCTTTGCAAAGCTTTGTTTCATAATCTACTCTCGGAGCTGTATTTATATCCTGCAAACCTGCAATTTCACAAGACTGATTATTGGGACTATTCTGAAATGAAGTGCATCTTTGGAAGGAACAATAACACTCTACATTCGCACAGAGTGGTGGGTGCAACACAATGTATATGTGTGTGCGTTTGTGTGTCCCAAAAGAAGGAGAGAAGCAGGYGGAAGGTAAAGCATCTAGGAACCCACGTGATGCTGCAACACTTTACATTTCCCCGGCCCAGACATCTGAAGAAAAAAATTACATCTCAGTCTGACGAGTGACTAATCAAGGCAAGCGAAATGGTGCTGCAATAAATTACTKCGCTGTGGAATAAACCACACAAACAGACTGATGATAATAAATGTAAATTATTTCTCCAAAGAAATTTTCTTGGTACATGAGTAATACGAACCATCAGGAAGGAGTCTTCCTTAACATTAATTACAGAAAATGACAAGTGAGCTGACAAGTAGGAAGGCTCATTATCTGAGAACATATTCACAACTTTGCAATTTGTGCGGGTTGGACTCCAGCTAAATTAATCTGCTTTCTTTGCATGAGCCCCTTCTAATTTTCATGTTATTAACAAGTTTGCAGTATCACTCCATGATTGTCTCCCTACTCAGGTTTTTTGCAGTGTTCGGGTAACCGTGGTTTCATTTCAAAAGGATCAGGTCTCATTATGTGCTCTCCATCACGTGTCCGATTCTACAAGGTTGCTTTTAATAAGGTTAATTAATAGTTGTACCTTTTCCTCCACTTTTGGCCCAGTTGCCTCCTATTATCACTGTGTTTCATGAAGATGAGCTTTTAAAAGATGGGGAGGCTTATCAAGGAAAGGAGGTGCATGGAAATGATGGTATTTGGGTCATAATGCTATTTGTATTTGATTGCAGTGCGTCCTACTGCTGTCAGAGCATTACTGCCTAAAGATAACCTCTAGATAATAGTGTTCATACAGTGCCTTCAGAAAGTATTCATACCCCTTGATTTATTCTACATTTTGTTGTGTTACAGCCTGAATTCAAAATGGATTAAATATATTATTTCTCTCACCGATCTACACACAATACCCCATAATGACAAAGTGAAAACATGTTTTTTTGAATTTTTTTCAAATGTATTGAAAGAGAAATATCTAATTTACATAAGTATTCACACCCCTGAGTCAGTACATGTTAGAATCACCTTTGGCAGTGATTACAGCTGTGTATATTTCTGGGTAAGTCTCTAAGAGCTTTGCACATGTGGATTGTACAATATTTGCCCATTATTATATTCAAAATTCTTCAAGCTCTGTCAAATTGGTTGTTGATCATTGCTAGACAACTATTTGCAAATCTTGTCATATATTTTCAAGCAGATTTACAGTGCCTTCCTAAAGTATTCAGAACCCTTAACTTTTTCCACATGTTTTTTGTTACATTACAGCCTTATTCTAAAATGGATTAAATAAAAAAATCCTCAGCCATCTAAACACAATAGCTCATAATGACCAAACGAAAACGTGTTTTTAGACATTTTTGCAAACGTATTACAAATAAGAAACAGAAATACCTTATTTACATAAGTATTCAGACCTTTTGCTATGAGACTCGAAATTGAGCTCAGGTGCATCCTGTTTCCATTGATCATCCTTGAGATGTTTCTACAACTTGATTGGAGTCCACCTTTGGTAAATACAATTGATTGGACATGATTTGGAAAGGCACACACCTGTCTATATAATGTCCCACAGTTGACAATGCATGTCAGAACAAAAACCAAGCCATGACGTGGAAGGTGTTTTATTTTTTTTATTTTAATAAATTGGCAAACATTTCTAAAAAAATGTTTTTGATTTGACATTGTGGGGTATTGTGTGTAGATTGATGGGAAAAACATATATTTAATCAATTTTAGAATAAGGCTGTAACATAATAAAACGTGGAAAAAGTCAAGGGGTCTGAATAAATTCCGAAAGGCACTGTAAGTCAAAACTGTAACTCGGCCACTCAGGAACATTCACTGTCTTCTTGCTAAGCAACTCCTGTATAGATTTGGCCTTGTGTTTTAGGTTATTGTCCTACTTAAACGTGACTTCAATTCCCAGTGTCTGGTTGAAAGCAGACTGAAGCAGGTTCTCTGCTAGGATTTTGACTGTGCTCCATTCCGTTTCTTTTTTATCCTGAAAAACTCCCCAGCACAAAAAAAAGTGAATTGCTTTTCCACATATTTTGCAGTATTACTTTAGTCCCTTTTTGCAAACAGGATGCATGTTTTGGAATATTTGTATTCTGTACAGGCTTCCTTCTTTTCACTCTGTCAATTAGGTTAGTATTGTGGAGTAACTACAATGTTGTTGATCCATCATCTCTTATCACCACCATTAAACTATGTAATTGTTTTAATGTCACCATTGGCCTTCCTCTCTGGCATCTGAGTCACGAAGGACGCCTGTATCTTTGTAGGGACTGGATGTATTGATACACCATCCAAAGTGTAATTAATAAATTCACCATGCTGAAAGAGATATTCAATGTCTGCTTTTTTTTACCCATCTACCAATAATGTAGGTGTGTAACGTCCTGACCAGAGTTCTTATGTGTTGTGCTTGTTTTAGTGTTGGTCAGGACGTGAGCTGGGTGGGCATTCTATGTTGTGTGTCTAGTTTGTCTAGTTTGTCCGTTTGTCCGTAACAGCCGGTTCTCAATCAGAGGCAGCTGTCAATCGTTGTCCCTGATTGAGAATCATATATAGGTGGCTTGTTTTGTGTTGGGGATTTGTGGGTGGTTGTTTTCTGTGTCAGTGTTTGTGCCACACGGGACTGTGACGGTTAGTACGTTTGTTGTTTTGTATTTTGTCTAGTTTTCTTGTCATTAAATCATGGAAACTTACCACGCTGTACATTGGTCCTCCGATCCTTCTCGCCTCTCCTCGTCTGAGGAGGAGGACGACTTAGACTGCCGTTACAGAACCACCCACCTAACTCGGACCAAGCAGCGTGGCTACGGGCAGCAGCAGCGGCCCACTACACAGGACTCCTGGACATGGGAGGAAATTATGAACGGTAAAGGACCCTGGGCTAAGGTTGGAAAGGATCGCCTCCCATGGGAACAGCTGGAGGCAGCTAGGAGAGCAGAGGCAACCGGAGATAGGAACCGGCGTTATGAAGGTACGCGGCTAGCACGGAAACCCGAGAAGAAAATCCCGAAAAAATTTCTTGGGGGGGGGGGGGGGGGGCTAAAGGGTAGTGTGGCGAAGGCAGGTAGGAAACCTGCGCCCACTTCCCATGCTTACCGTGGAGAGCGGGAGTACAGGCAGAACACGTTGTATGCGGAAGAGCGCACGGTGTCTCCTGTACGTGTGCATAGCCCGGGCGGGTTATTCCACCTCTCCGCACAGGCCGCTAGATTGAGCATTGAGCCAAGTGCCATGAAGCCGGCTCAACATATCTGGCCTCCAGTACGTCTCCTTGGCCGGTGTACATGGCACCAGCCTTACGCATGGTGTCCCCGGTTCGCCAACACAGCCCAGTGCGGGTTATTCCACCTCCCCGCACTGGACGGGCTACGGGGAGCATTCAACCAGGTAAGGTTGGGCAGGCTCGGTGCTCAAGGGACCAGTACGCCTGCACGTCGGATATCCGGCGCCACCTTCCCGCCCCAGCCCAGTACCACCAGTGCCTACACCACGCACCAAGCCTCCTGTGCGTCTCCAGAGCCCTGTACGCACTGTTCCTTCTCCCCGCACTCGCCCTGAGGTGCGTGCCCTCAGCCCGGTACCACCAGTGCCGGTATCACGCACCAGGCCTATAGTGCGCCTCGAGAGTCCAGTGTGCCCTGTTCCTGCTCCCCGCACTAGCTTTGAGGTGCGTGTCTCCAGTCCGGTACCACCAGTTCCGGCACCACGCACCAGGCCTATTGTGCGCCTCAGCAGGCCATCCGTCTGCCCAGCACCATCTGAGCCATCCGTCTGCCCAGCGCCATCTGAGCCATCCGTCTGTCCCGAGCCGCCAGAGCCGCCCGTCTGTCCTCGTCTGAGGAGGAGGACGACTTAGACTGCCGTTACAAGGTGCCCTTCTTTGCGAGGCATTGGAAAACCTCCTTGGTCTTTGTAGGCGAATATGTGTTTGAAATTCACTGCTCGACTGAGGGACATTACAGATAATTGTATGTGTGGTTACAGAGATGAGGTAGTCATAGTTAAACACTATTATTTCACACAAAGTGAGTCCATGCAACTTATTATGTGAGTTATTATGATTGTGGACTACAGGAAAAGGAGGACCGAGCCCGCCCCCATTATTATCGACGGGGCTGTAGTAGAGCAGGTTGAGAGCTTCAAGTTCCTTGGTGTCCACATCACCAACAAACTAACATGGTCCAAGCACACCAAGACAGTCGTGAAGAGGGCACAACAAAACACATTCCCTCTCAGGAGACTGAAAAGATTTGACATGGGTCCTCAGATCGTCAAAAGGTTCTACAGCTGCACCATCGAGAGCATCCTTACTGGTTGCATCACTGCCTGGTATGGCAACTGCTCGGCCACCGACCACAAAGCACTACAGAGGGTAATGCGTACGGCCCAGTACATCACTGGGGCCAAGCTTCCTGCCATCCAGGACCTCTATACCAGGCCGTGTCAGAGGAAGGCCCTAAAAATTGTCAAAGACTCCAGCCACCCTAGTCATAGACTGTTTTCTCTGCTACCGGAGCGCCAGGTCTAGGTCCAAGAGGCTTCAAAACAGCTTTTACCCTCAAGCCATAAGACTCCTAAACATCTAAGCAAATGGCTACCCAGACTATTTGCATTGCCACCCGCCCCGCCTTTTATGCTGCTGCTACTCTCTGTTTATTATCTATGCATAGTCACTTTAATACCTCTACCTACATGTACATATTACCTCAATTACATAGACTAACCGGTGCCCCCGCACATTGACTCTGTACCGGTACCCCCTGTATTTAGCCTCGCTATTGTTATTTTACTGCTGCTCTTTAATTATTTGTTACTTTTATCTCTTTTTTTTGTTGCATTGTTGGTTAAGGACTTGTAAGTAAGCCTTTCACTGTAAGGTCTACACCTGTTGTATTCGGCACGTGACAAATAACACTTGATTTGATTTGATTAAGCACATTTTTACTTCTGAACTTATTTAGGCTTACCATAACAAAGGAGTTGAATACTTATTGACTCAATAAATGTCATCTTTTCATTTTGTATTAATTTGGAAGCATTTGGAAAAACATAATTCCACTCTGACATTATGGAGTATTGTGTGTAGGCCAGTGACAAAAAAATCTAAATTGAATCTATTTTAAATTCAGTCTGCAACACAACAATATGTCAACGCTACACTTTCTGAAGTATATTCACCAGTCTATCCACTCTTTGAACAGTTGCTTGGCATCACACAGTGAAATAAAGAATTGTTTGCAGTTCAGGAAAGGCCAAAATACATACTTAAAGGACATTAGGGACAATAGGATGAACATGGTGTTATAACAGCATCATAATGAAAATATACCCACAGGCTTTACATGAAGACTGTTACTAACATCTTTATAAAATAAATGTAGTGAGTGTCAGAACTTCTCTTAGAAATACCCATGATTACATTCTTCTATTCATTTTACAGTATTTCATTCATGAATATGTCCATCGTAACATTCCATTCTCTTCTCCATTTGAATAATTATTCCACACAAGCATCCATGGGACACTGACAAATGCAATTGTAAGTGATGTTGTGAGTTTTGTCTTGCTTGAATTAAGGAATCACAGAAAATATGAGATATCTGCATGTCCAAAATGTAATCTGTGAATTTGCTGTATAGCAAACCCTGTATAATTCACAGGTAGCCTCATGATAGCTATTCAGAAATACAATATGTCATGCAAAATTTGTTCCGAGAGAATAAGTTTCAGGGGGAAAGCTAAAATATTATGAGAGGGAGCCAGTAATGTTATCTGCACTCTTCTCACACACTCTCTTTAATTACATTTCACAGATTGTACTGCTACAATAGCTGCTTGTAACCTTTAGAGGATGTGCTTTTTAATAATGCAAAGTACACATTTTCATATCTATTTTTTCCAGTGCGCTCCCCATTTATTAATTTGCTGAACATAATAAACCAAAGACTAGAAGTAATGTGCTCCTTTGCTCAATAGGCAGCCAGCGAGAGGAAAATACAATGCTGTCTTATTGATATGAAGAATGGGCTTGCATGCAAACAAGTGGCATAACCTCTCATGTTTCCCAATTGAAAGGGTACTGTGCTCCTAATTGTAAAACTGTATGGATGAAACACCAACATTTAGTGTCTCTCTTTGGCTTTCTAGGATAGTTATTCACCTATTAATTTCCTCAATGAGTAAAGTTATGTCTGTGGTATTAACATTCATGGGAACATACTTACAAACATATTTAGGTGGCTAGCTAGCGGTTGGAAACATCAACAAATGCCATAATAAGATTTTGCTGAACATGCCAACACAGTTTGAAGGACTCATACATAAGCYATCTATTTGTAAAACATGTTGAATATCTTTATCATTATGCTCATGATAAGCTTGTATAATGGTGTTATAGTACCGTAAATGTGAAGTATAATGTGGATTATAGTTTTTAATTTAACTGGATAGAGATTAATTTGCTGTCAGTGTTAACCTTGGAAATTGCTACCATTTCAGCCATCATTATACTCTTATCCTTTTATCTTTGTGTAGTCCTACAATGCTGAGTAGGAGCTTCACTGTTCATTTTTTTCATGGAAAGCAAATGAGCTGGCAGGGTTGGCTGGAGGCAAGTGGCCACATCTGGCGACCGTACTAAGGATCAGAGTCCGGGTAAAGAGTCAGGGGTGATATGTATGTGCCCAGCATGACTTTATGTTAGAGCATACAATTCAACACCACTGCATATGCTAGAGTACATAGGGGAAGCTTTGCTTTGAGCAAATAACTAATTGGATGATCCTTTGTCTCCATACACAGAAGTTGGGCAGGCATATTTGACACATTCAACAAATATACACAAGTTCTTTTAATGGAACTTAGGACCAATTATGTGGGATATTTAACATTTTTACAACGGGTGGGTCTAATCCTGAATGCTGATTGGTTAAAAGCGCATTTCAGCCGGTGTCTATTCCACAAGTTACCACCGGCTAAATCTATGACGTAAAAATGGCTATTTACTCTGTTTCATCTGACTGCGCAATCCACTGTCTCATGAGCCCAGCCAAACAATTTATAAACTTGATCTCCACTATAAAAAGCATCTAGACGGGCCTACAGAATGTCGCAGTCGTCTAAGGCACTGCATTGCAGTGCTTCAGGCATCACTACAGACCCTGGTTCGATCCCAGGCTGTGTCATAACCGGCCATGACCAGCAGTCTTGATGCACCATTGGCCCTGCGTCGTCCGTGTTAGGGGAGGGTTTAGCCGGTGGGGCCTTACTTGGCTCATCGCGCTCTAGCGACTCCTTGTGGCGGGCCGGGCTCCTGCAGGCTGACCCCGGTCATCAGTTGAATGGTGTTTCTTCTGACACATTGAGCCAGCTGGCTTCCGGTGGGTGTTAAGAAGCGTGGTTTGGTGGGTCATGTTTCGGATGACTTGACCTTTGCCTCTCCTGAGCCCGTTGGGGAGTTACAGCGATCAGTCAAGATCTTAATTGATTCGCAGTTGGATATCACGAAAAAGTGTGTGAAATACATAAAAATAAGCATCTAGACATTATCTCACATTTCTTTTAGACTAACATTTAGTTTTCAACAGCGGAGATTTGTATTAACCTTGCAACCTTGCAACCCTAGATTTGTGTCGGGACTATATCTTTATACCTCAACTTCGTCTCGGGCCTAACAACACTCGTGCCAATATCGGGTATTATCACTTAACTGGCTTGCATTTAAGTTTGTAAAGCATTTCTTTTGGGGAAATTCATTTGAATGGGATGTTATTCGTATGGTTATTCTTATTCTTTCAATACATTATTGTCTATTGAAATTACACAATAAAAATGTACATTACTTTTAGAAACTCTCCAGCAGCTAGGGGTGGCAGGTAGCCTACCTATTTGTGTGTTAGGTCAGTAAAAAAAAAGACTGCTAGTTCAAATACCTGACCCGACACTGTGAAAAACCAGTCAATATGTCCTTGAGCAAGGCACTTAACCCTAGCTGCTCCAGGGTCGCTGTTGATAATGGCACACCCTGGCCATGACCCCACTCTCTGAGGTTGTCTCAGGGAAATATGCAAAAAACACATTTCCAATTCACACATGGGTATAATGCAGGTTAGCGTTTTTCATCATTAATCTTGTTCTGGAGTAAGTCTGCAGAGTGGTCACCAGCTGGCACAGCCACAAAGTCATAAAATCTGATTTTAACCCTAACCTCAACCACACTGCTAACTCTAATGCCTAACCCTAACCTTGCATTTCTACAATATAGCCAATTTTGACTTTGCAGCTAGTCCATCTAGCAGAAATCTCTCAGATCTGCCTACAGGACAAGACTCATCCCAATAAATGTCAAACTGCGAGTATAGTACACACTTGTACATGTGTGAAATAGGACTAGTATAAGCACCCACCAAATATTATTATTATAATTTTGATGTTGACAATTGGTGATACAGTTTGCTTCATGCTGAAAAATAAAATGTTCAGTTGATACAAATCATCCATGGCAGCTGCTACAAGGGCTTTTTAATTGAATTATTATTGTATTAAACAGTTGTTTTTAATGGAGCGTGCACTTCTGCAATTACTTCCACTTTAAGAACCTGAACCCTTAGCAGGTCTTTACAGCCATAGACCTTGGATTAGCCTGCACACCATTTATCTCTGGGGCATAGTGTTTGTATGGACATATCCCACTACCACCTCCTTCAACAGACACATACAGTATGCATAGTATATGTAGGTTCCCTTTAATTCTTAGAGGTATCAGTGGACAGTTCTGAATGTGATTTCAATAATAGCAGCAGAAATCCATCATCACCACCTCATCTCTCTGCTTGTGGTTAATCGGATAAATAACCCCTCATCATACTTAATCAGTTAAGGGGACATAAAAAATAAGATTTTTATCACCTCCTCAAACTGGGTTGAGTTTGATTAAGTGGTAAGCTTATCTATAATCAAACAATGTGGATTCCCAATGACATGTGGAGAAAGCCTTTAGTGCCATGTGGCATTATGCCCTGGGGGTAACCCTCCCCTGACCTGCAGTGCAGACCAGGCCAACGCCAGAGACGATCCAGGTTCATTTGGGTGCCACAGAGCAGGTGAACAGGCTGAACTTCTACTCCTCTGTGTTAGGACAACACTAGCTTAATCAGCATGGCTGCAAGGCCAATGTGCTGCAGACCTTGCACATCTGCAAAAGTGCACTTGGGCGTGGAGAACACAAAGCGCGTTGGCTGGCTTCAGGACATAGAAACTTGAATATGGTGGGCAAAGCAGATGCCGGGAGCATCAGTTGGCAATGTTATTGACAATCATCTGACATCCTCTGGAACGGGCAAAGGGTCATGTGACCAGAAGGGTCAGATTAAGGGCATGTAAGAAAGACAATAGTGCCTTGTATTAGAAGAGTAAGCCTGTATTCAGTAACTATGCATTTCACTGGATGCACCTAAAGCTTTCAGATCAGTTCCAGTGTTACAGAGACTGGTCAAAGTCAAACCTGGCACTGTTAAAACCTCTCTAGGTTACGTGGGACGGTAGCGTCCCACCTGGCCAACATCCAGTGAAATTGCAGAGCGCAAAATTCAAAAATACTAAATTCAAATATTTAACATTCTTGAAAATATATGTGTTATACATCAACATAAAGCTTAACTTCTTGTTAATCCAGCCGCTGTGTCAGATTTCAAAAAGGCTTTACGGCGAAAACAAACCATGCAATTACCTGAGGACAGCACCCCGGATACAAACACATGAAAATAATTTTTCAACCAGGCAGGTGCGACACAAATGTCAGAAATAGCGATATAAAAAATGCCTTAACTTTGATAATCTTCTTCTGTTGGCACTCCAAAAGGTCCCAGTTACATCACAAATGGTCCTTTTGTTCGATAATGTCCTTRTTTATATCCATAAAAACTCAGTTTAGCTGGCGCGCTTCATCAATAATCCACTCAGTTTCCCTCCATCAAAATGCATACAAAATGAATCCCAAACGCTACTAATAAACTTTTCCAAACAAGTCAAACAACGTTTATAATCAAACRTTAGGTATCCTAATACGCAAATAAATGCTAAAATTTAAGACGGAGAATAGTATGTTCATTACCGGAGAAAAATGAGAAAGAACGGGCTTTCCTCCACTCGCTTGGAAACACTACAGCCAAAATGGGAGCCACCTAGAAAAACTACAATTTTTGGGTCATTTTTTCAAAAACCAGCCTGAAACTCTTTCTAAAGACTGTTGACATCTAGTGGAAGCCCTAGGAACTGCAATTTGGGAGGACTTGGGCTTCTAATTATAGTACTAGCCATTGAAAATAGTGGAAAGCTGAATTTCTTTGGGGGGGGGGGTTGTCCTCGGGGTTGTCCTCGGGGTTTCGCCTGCCATATCAGTTCTGTTATACGCACAGATATAGTTTTAACAGTTTTAGAAACGTTGGCGTGATTTCTATCTAAATCTACCAATTATATGCATATCCTAGCTTCTGGGCCTGAGTAACAGGCAGTTTACTTTGGGCACGCTTTTCATCCGGATGTCAAAATACTGCCCCCAACCCCATAGAGGTTTTAACAATACATTTTTAAAGGCAAGATTGGTCACCCCTGGTGAGTCACTCTTTCTCATCAGAAGGGTTTAACGGGACCAGTTAGTTTTCAAGTAGGCCTAATTTGATTGCAGGTAGTTGGATTGCTGTATCACAGAAGGCACAAACATACGGGAATGATACTCCAATAAGGGGTTCATATACACAAGCTGTCATCCAGGCAAAGGGTGGCTATTTAAAGAATCTCAAATATAAAATATATTTAGATTTGTTTAACACTTTTTTTGGTTACTACATGATTCCATATTTGTTATGTCATAGTTTTGATGTCTTCACTATTATTCTACACTGTAGAAAATTGTAAAAATAAAGAAAAACCCTTGAATGAGTAGGTGTTCTAAAACTTTTGACTGGTATTGTGCATATGAGGGTTATATTAGTGGGTTGTGTTAGATATTACAAGAGATGTCTTGGTAGGAAACGGAGTGCCCTGTATAGATAGTTAGGGGGCAAGTGGCTTTGTCAGTCTGTCGAGAGAGAGCAAGAGAGAGAATTAACCACAGACAATATTATTTCCTTTCAGCAGATCTTTGTGTGAGACAAGACCCATTTCACTGTCATTTATCTAATAATAAAATCCATACTCTGGAAAATTTTAAACACGAGTGATCTCTTTCTTAGTKCTTCTCTGAACAGTGTTTGTCATCGCTCTCGCCTCTTTAACTGCCCTACCCCCCAAAAAAATCCAACCCCTCTGACAGTCAAGCACCCACCCCCCTCCACCACCACCACCAACCCCATCACCCATCTCTGTCAATACCAGGGGGACTCAGAGTCGGGTGCACTGGGTTGTCCCTGCTCACCCGAGCACCAGTGAACCTCCGATGGGGAAATGCTTGGCAGCGGAGAAACCTGCACGAAATTAAATTCTCCACTTGGCTGACTAGGGCGAGTCGTCTTGCTCCACCGGCCTGTTCCTTCATTATTCCTGGGCCGATAACTGACTGAGTGGGATGTCTTGTCTGCTTAATACCAGCTCAGCTGCTTCATGGGAGGAATGGCTTGTCACTCTCCACTATAACACACTGTATTACCATCCCCACTTCATTTATTTTGCTCAGATTTCACACGCCCGTCAAGGCACTTGTCCCCCCAAAGACACTCGCCTGTTTCCCCCCATTGTTTCCCCTGTTGCACCCTAAAAAATTGTGGTTATTTATTTCAGTGAGAGATTCACAAAATAAAACATATATTTCAAACATGGACAGAAAACCATATTAGCTTTTACATTTAAAAAAATGGTTAACCTCACTAACATACCAACCCAATGTTAATGCACATTGATTACATCAAACACTATCATAGAAGTTAGCCTGCTGGTGTTGGTGTAAACAGTAAGCCTTGGTTCCCTGCATTTATAGGCATTGAGTTAAAGGTTTCTGCATGAGGGGACTGCATGATTGAGCGCTGTGAAATGGAAATTCAGCCAGGCAGCTATTGTCAAAGACATAACTTGCACTTGACCTCACAAGCACTCAGCCCCCATGCACCACCCACCCCCACCCATCACAGGAGCCTCAAAACGCCCCCCTTTCCTCAGCTCGTGGCATCACTCCCCTTCAGAAGCACTTGAAAAATGTAAATTAATAAATCCATTCCTTTTATCATGATACAGATTATAGTTCATCACCTTGGCTTTAGCTGTGCTTGTTGGTAAGAGGCTGGTCTAGGAGCTGGTCTACGTCTCACAAGTGGACAATTCTGATCTACTGTCTCGTCAGTCATTTTCCCTTCAAAATACTTGTTACATTGCTATAATACTAGAAGGTACAGTACATCCAGGCACATTCCTGGTGTGGCAATGTTATAACCAGTGACAAAACATACCACCTACCGGCAGTAGGCTTTATTCATATCAATTTCAAACACTATGTGGAGTAAAAATACAGTCTTAACATACCATCATGCTTCATCATTGCTCTGCTTTGTGTGGGAGCAGACCAAAGCAAAAGCAAGGGTGTTGTGAATAGTAATGGAAGTTAAAAAAAGAAAAGAGAAATTGGTATTTGGAAGTCATTAAATAACCAACACCCACTTCTTCTGTGTAACCACAAAGCCAATAGTATTGTGGGACAAAATGCTTTCCATTGTGACAATTGATTCCTTTTTGAGGGAGTTGTTGGTTGATTTCATAATTGGTATAATTTTTCACAAGTACATGAGTGTCATGCGATGATGGGCTTTAGAATCCTGGTTCTAATGCAATGCCCCTTAGTTCAACCCAAAGATCAATAATGTATTAAAACCAAGTGCTTATTGAAATAATAGAACATTTTTGCTGAGGACAATGGGAGGGAAGCTAAAATGTGTCAACAATAATCTCAAATGGAAGTAAGCTCCATGTCTTCTGTATGGAGTGCACTGTTTTAATTCCAACACGCTTACTTAAAAAAAAAAAATACTGGGAAAATAAAGAAATAGACAGAAGAAGGTCTGAGTGTGTGGCAGAGTCATTCTTAACAGTAAACAAAAGGTATGATTCAGCGTCGACAATATGTGATTAATATTGTGATTAAGGGGGGGGGGGGGGGGGGTTCATTCTGGTGATGCTGGCTCTACTTGATCAACTGTTGACATTTGCCCAATGTTGTGTCATACTGATCAACTGCCAAAGAAGGGCACCTATTGGTAGATGCGTAAAAATAAAAAAGCAGACATTGATTATCCCTTTGAGCATGGTGCAGTTGTAAATTACACTTTGGATTGTGTATCAATACAGCCATCACTACAAATGTCAGATGTATGGCGATAAGCGTTGTTAACGTGAACATGACAATCTGGCAGCAGTAAAGCTCAGGACACACAGTCCCACTGGAGGCCCAGGACTGGACAACATTCTCAGTGATTACTATACGTGTTTTATGTGTTTAACAAAACACTTAGTGAGAATTAACAAGCAAGAAGAAGAGCCCCCACTTCAACCAGCCCTACCTGCACAATCTCACGTCTTTGATGTTTCCCTGTTTCTCTTAGACAATCAGCTTTGGTTTTGATCAAGGTTTAATTTCCCTTGACATATCTGATACATATTGTTAAAGCAATACAAACCCACTGAGAGGAGGTAGGAATCTCCACGCTCCACTGCTGGAGAGGAATGTACAGTAGAGAACAACAACGCCACTGAACTTCATTCCCACGTTGGTACACTGAGAGAAAAGGGTTCCAAAAGGGTTATTTGTGGAGGGATAGGGTTCTACCATGAACTGTTTTTTTCATCTGAAGAACCGTTTTTGGAAGAAAGGGTTCTTTGATCATTCTTTGGAAGGCAAAAATAAATGTGGGATTGAAGAAGGGTTCTCCATAGAGCCATCTTTCCCAACAAACTCTATTGCAGGGTGATTTTCAGAATTGTTTGTTTTAATATCTGTGTTTTTCCATGTACATTGATTGGTTGATTAATTTTATGCTACACAAAAATAAAAATAAACATAKATTTTTCTACACTAATCCAATCTGTTAGTAGTTAAAAACTTCTTGTCAATAGGGGGGCGCTATTTCCACTTTGGAAAAAATCGTGCCCAATTTAAACGGCCTCGTACTCTATTCTAGATCGTACAATATGCATATTATTATTACTATTGGATAGAAAACACTCTCAAGTTTCTAAAACCGTTTGAATTATATCTGTGAGTAAAACAGAACTCATTTTGCAGCAAACTTCCTGACAGGAAGTGAAAAATCTGAAATCGAGGCTCTGTTCCAGGGCCTTCCTATTCAATTGCCTGAAATCTATGGATATACATGCACTTCATACGCCTTCCACTAGATGTCAAGGTGAATGAATGCGGTTGTGTGTTTGGCTATTGGTAAGCTAATATAATGCTATATTGTGTTTTCGCTGTAAAACACTTAAAAAATCGGAATATTGGCTGGATTCACAAGATGTTTATCTTTCATTTGCTGTACACCATGTATTTTTCATAAATGTTTTATGATGAGTATTTAGGTATTTCACGTTGCTCTCTGTAATTATTCTGGCTGCTTTGGTGATATTTTTGATGGTAGCTGCAATGTAAAACTATGATTTATACCTCAAGTATGCACATTTTCGAACAAAACATAGATTTATTGTTTAACATGTTATAAGACTGTCATCTGATGAAGTTGTTTCTTGTTAGTGACTAATTATATCTCTATTTGGTCGGTTTTGTGATAGCTACCTATGCGGTGAAAATATGCGTTGAGTCTTTGCTATTGTGGTTAGCTACTAGAAATACATATTGTGTTTTCGCTGTAAAACATTTTAAAAATCGGAAATGATGGCTGGATTCACAAGATGTTTATCTTTCATTTGCTTTCTAAGCCCCATGATTTTTGGGGCTGACTCACAGGCTTCCTACCCGCGTCGCTGCTGCCTCATTCGCCGGTATCCTCAAATACCCCACAAACAGCTAAACCTATGGTTACCTT
The DNA here is from genome assembly GCF_002910315.2 of Salvelinus sp. IW2-2015. Classification (NCBI taxonomy): domain Eukaryota; kingdom Metazoa; phylum Chordata; class Actinopteri; order Salmoniformes; family Salmonidae; genus Salvelinus; species Salvelinus sp. IW2-2015. Next base: position 19,789,887 of record NC_036855.1, on the reverse strand, counting down.
AAATATGGCTCCCAATCAGAGACAACAATAACCAGCTGTCTCTAATTGAACCCATCAGGCAACCATAGACTTCCCGAGACAACTACACACAACCATAGACACAGCTAGTACTATACTAAACATAAACCAACTACTCTAATAAACCCCTAAACTTACAACCACCCTAGACACTACAAAAACACATACACTCCCATGTCACACCCTGACCTAACTAAATAATAAATAAAACAAAGAATACTAAGGCCAGGGCGTGACATAACCCCCCCTTAAGGTGCGAATCCGGCGCACCAGCACATAGTCTAGGGAGGGTCTGGGTGGGCTTCCTTCCACGCGCGGCTCCGGCACAGGTCGTGGTCCCCACCCCACCATAGTCACTACCCGCTTACGTAGCCTCCTCCAAATGGCCACCCTCCACATTAACCCCACTGGATTAAGGGACACGGACTAAGGGCAGCACCGGACTAAGGGGCAGCACCGGACTAAGGGGCAGCACCGGACTAAGGGGCAGCACGGACTAGGGCGCACGACTAAGGGGCAGCACCGGAAAGGGCAGCCCGGTAGGGGCACACCAGGATAAGGGGCAGCACCAGGATAAGGGGCAGCACCAGGATAAGGGGCAGCACCAGGATAAGGGGCAGCTCCGGACTGAGGGACGGCAGCTCCGGACTGAGGGACGGATCCTGGCTGGACGGCTCTGGCGGATCCTGGCTGGACGGCTCATGGCTGGCTGACGGATCTTGGCTGCTCATGGCTGGCTGACGGATCTGGCTGCTCATGGCTGGCTGACGGATCTGGCTGCTCCTGGCTGGCTGACGGATCTGGCTGCTCTGGCTGGCTGACGGATTGGCTTCAGGCTGGTGACGGATCTGGCTGTATGGCTGGCTGACGGATCTGGCTGCTCATGGCTGGCTGACGGATCTGGCTGCTCATGGCTGGCTGACGGATCTGGCTGCTCATGGCTGGCTGACGGATCTGGCTGCTCATGGCTGGCTGACGGATCTGGCTGCTCACGGCTGGCTGACGGATCTGGCTGCTCACGCTGGTTGGCGGCTTTGGCAGATCCTGTCTGGTTGGCGGCTCTGGCAGATCCTGTCTGGTTGCGGCTCTTGCAGATCCTGTCTGGTTGGCGCTCTGGCAGATCCTGTCTGGTTGGCGGCTCTGGCAGATCCTGTGGTTGGCGGCTCTGGCAGATCCTGACTGACGAATGGCTCTAGCGGCTCCTGACTGACTAACGCTCTGACGGCTCGGGACAGACTGCGGCTCTAATGGCTCTGGGCAGACGGATGACACAGACGGCCTGGGGAACGGATGGCTCAGATGGCGCTGGAGACGGATGGCTCAGATGGCGCTGGGGAGACGGATGGCTCAGATGGCGCTGGGGAGACGATGGCTCTGGCCGGATGAGCGCACTGTAGGCCTGGTGCGTGGTGCCGAAATACGGACGTGGCAGGCGTACTGGTTCCCTTGAACACCGAGCTGCCAACTTACCTGGTTGAATGCTCCCCGTCGCCCGACAGGCGGGGAGGTGGAATAACCCGCACCGGGCTCGTAGGCGAACCGGGACACCATGCGTAAGGCTGGTGCCATGTATGCCGGCCGAGAAGACGCACTGGACCAGACGCGTTGAACCGGCATCATGGCACCTGCTCAATGCCCAATTAGCCTACCAGTGCGGGAGGTGGAATAACCCGCACCGGCTATGAACACGTACAGGAGACACCGTTGGCTCTACTGCGTAACACGGTGTTCGCCCGTACTCCCGCTCTCCACGGTTAGCCTGTGAAGTGGGCGCAGGTTTCCTACCTGCCCTCGGCCCACTACCTCTAAGCCCCCCAAGAATTTTTTGGGGCTGACTCACAGGCTTCCTACCGTCTTCGTGCTGCCTCCATTCGCCGGATCCTCACACTGCTCCAGAGAATCCCAGCTGGCTCCGGCACTCGATCTGGGTCGATCGCCACCTGTCGATCTCCTCCCACGTAGTGAGTCCAGATTACGCTCCCATTTCATTCCTCCTTGCGCTGCTCTGTTGCCGCTTTTCGCGCTGCTTGATCCCGCAATGTGGGGTATTCTGTCACGAATGTCTATAGTAGAGAGTGAGGACCACATGCAGCGCGTGGAAAGTAAGTCATCTTCCTTTTATTGAAGAGAACGAACACAAACGAAACCACTTTAAAATAACAAAAACAGACGAACGTGAAGCTAAACATGAACTAGTGCCTACAAGCAACATAGAACATCGACATACCCCACAAACAGCTAAAGCTATGGTTACCTTAAATATGGCTCCAATCAGAGACAACAATAACCAGCTGTCTCTAATTGAGAACCATTCAGGCAACCATAGATCCTAGACAACTAACACAACCATAGACACAGCTAATACTATACTAAACATAACCCAACTACTCTAATAAACCCCTAACCTTACAACCACCCTAGACACTACAAAACACATACACTCCCATGTCACACCCTGACCTAACTAAAATAATAAATAAAACAAAGAATACTAAGGCCAGGGCGTGACAGCAGGTTGGGTGATAAAAAAAATCCACTTGTTGGATATCCTGACTCTGGCTGGATTCCAATAGGAATTACACATCACTTTGCAAGCTAGCATAAAGTGACTTCCAGTCTGATGTGGCATGTAAACCAGGAATTTACTAACACCACTTGTTAGTGTATAACTAGCCCTCAGACAAAGGCCTCATGATATATGTAATTGTCACAAATCATTTAATTTTAAAGGCTAATAAGGCTAGTGGAACGTTCATAGACGGTTCTAGAAGAACCCTCCAAAGATAAAATGTGTAGTGAGGTGCGTACTGGCGGCAGAGAAGTCAGGCGCAGAGAAGCGAAAACTGATTTACAACGGTGTCGTTTAATATCCATAAACCACCGTCAACAGAACAATCAAATAAATGGGTCAAACAAAACCCGGTAATACCAGCATACCGTGCACAAGCACTACAAGAAACATTACGGACAAGGACATGGGGGGACAGAGGGTTAAATACACAACATGTAATTGATGGAATTGTAACCAGGTGTGATGGAAGACAAGACAAAACCAATGGAAAATGTAAAGTGGATCAGCGATGGCTAGAAGGTCGGTGACTTCGACCACCGAACGCCGCCCGAACAAGGAGAGGGATCAACTTTGGCGGAAGTCGTGACAGTACCCCCCCTTGACGCGCGGCTCCAGTAGCGCGTTGACACGCCTCGCGGGCCAACCGGAGAGCGAGGCGCAGGGCAATCCAGACGAAGAAGGTGGAACTCCTGCAGCATTGATGGTCCAATACGTCCTCGACCGGAACCCAGCACCTCTCCTCCGGACCGTACCCTCCCACTCCACGAGATACTGAAGGCCCCTCGCCGACGCTCGAATCCAGTATGGAGCGAACGGAGTACGCCGGGCCCCCCCCC
>NC_036855.1:19718716-19786436 GCF_002910315.2 Salvelinus sp. IW2-2015 | reverse complement strand
CAGGCAGTGGGAGGTGGAATGGGGTGTCTAGCTTTGATCTCGAGGTCGAACAAGAGCTCTTGGAATGACGTGACACAAATTTCCTTTGTCTACCAAGGCGCGGGGAAGGACATCAGCATTGGCTTCTGAAAAGCGTTCGGTATAGACGGTGGATGTCTCCGGCTCTGATTTTATTTGATAGATGTGATAAAACATCATAAAGTAGTTTTTTTTCAACCGAGTTGTATCAGTTTATTCAACGTTTATTGCGAGTTTTGGAATTTTCCTTTCTTTGCGTCAGGAGAATTGGGGATGTTCGCGCCACATGGCTAGCTAATGTTGCTAATTCGACAGGAGAAGAGGACCTTCTAAAACCAAACAACGATTTATTCTGGACAATGGACTCCTTGTACAAGATTCTGATGGAAGCTCAGCAAAAAGTAAGAACCATTATGATGGTATTTCGTATTTCTGTGAAAAATGTTTAGTCCTATTTTCCTTCCTTTTTTGCGGGCGCTGTCTCGCTATAACGTAAGCTTTTGTTATGGTAAAGTTATTTTAAAATCTAACACGGCGATTGCATTAAGAAACTAGTGTATCTTTCATTTGCTGTCCAACATGTATTTTTTAGTAAAGTTTATGATGAGTTCTTTGATTAGATTAGGTGACTGTCCAAAATATCTCCGGAGAATTTTGTGCATTTTCGGCTACGTATTCACAATGTAAAACCAAGATTTGTACCTCTAAATATGCACATTTTCGAAACAACATATATGTATTGTGTAACATGATGTTATAAGACTGTCATCTGATGAAGTTGGTCAAGGTTAGTGATTAATTTTATATCTTTGCTGGGTTTTTGCGAATGCTATCTTTGCGGTGAATGAATGCGGTTGTGTGTTTGGCTATTGTGGTAAGCTATATAATGCTATATTGTGTTTTCGCTGTAAAACACTTAAAAAATCGGAAATATTGGCTGGATTCACAAGATGTTTATCTTTCATTTGCTGTCACCATGTATTTTTCATAAATGTTTTATGATGAGTATTTAGGTATTTCACGTTGCTCTCTGTAATTATTCTGGCTGCTTTGGTGATATTTGATGGTAGCTGCAATGTAAAACTATGATTTATACCTCAAGTATGCACATTTTCGAACAAAACATAGATTTATTGTATAACATGTTATAAGACTGTCATCTGATGAAGTTGTTTCTTGTTAGTGACTAATTATATCTCTATTTTTGGTCCCCCCCGATGTCCAGAGGGGGCGGAGGAATCGAGGAATCTCCCGCACCTCAGACTCCTGGAGCGGGCCAGCCACCACCGGCCTGAGGAGAGACACATGGAAGGAGGGGTTAATACGGTAATCGGGTGGAAGCTGTAACCTATAACAAACCTCGTTCACTCTCCTCAGGACTTTAAATGCGCGCCTGAACCAGTCGTCCTCTGTGCGCCTGAACCAGTCGTCCACCGCAGGAACCTCGGTCTGACTCTGATGCCAAGGTGCCAGAACCGGCTGGTACCCCAGTACACACTGGAAGGAAGAGAGGTTAGTGGAGGAGTGGCGAAGCGAGTTCTGTGCCATCTCGGCCCAGGGCACGAACTCCGCCCACTCCCCCGGCCGGTCCTGGCAATAGGACCACAGAAACCTGCCCACATCCTGGTTAACTCTCTCCACCTGCCCATTACTCTCGGGGTGAAACCCTGAAGTAAGGCTGACCGAGACCCCCAGACGTTTCATGAACGCCTTCCAGTCCCTAGACGTGAACTGGGGACCCCGATCAGACACTATATCCTCAGGTACCCCGTAGTGCCGGAAGACGTGTGTAAACAAGGCCTCCGCAGTCTGTAGGGCCGTAGGGAGTCTCGGCAGAGGGAGGAGACGACAGGACTTAGAGAAACGATCCACAACGACCAGGATCGCGGTGTTACCCTGTGAGGGTGGAAGATCAGTCAGAAAATCCACCGACAGGTGCGACCATGGCCGCTGTGGAACGGGTAAGGGGTGTAGCTTACCTCTGGGCAGGTGCCTAGGAGCCTTACACTGGGCGCACACCAAGCAGGAGGAAACATAAACCCTCACGTCCTTAGCCAAGGTAGGCCACTGGTACCTCCCGCTCAAACAGCGCACTGTCCGATCGATCCCAGAGGAGGGTGACGTGTGGGCCCAATAGATCAACCGGTCACGAACAGCATACGGGACGTACAGACGCCCAGCGAGACACTGGACGGGAGGGGCTCTGCACGTAACGCCTGCTCAGTGTCCGTGTCCAGCTCCCACACTACTGGCGCCACCAGGCAGGAGGAGGGGAGTATGGGACTGGGATCCATGGGCCGCTCCTCTGTGTCATACAGCCAGGACAATGCGTCTGCCTTCACGTTCTGGGAGCCTGGTCTGTAGGAAAGGGTAAACACAAAACGGGTGAATAACATGGCCCACCTTGCCTGGCGAGGGTTCAGTCTCCTCGCTGCCCGGATGTACTCCAGATTACGGTGGTCAGTCCAGATGAGAAAATGGTGTCTAACTCCCTCAAGCCAATGTCTCCACGCCTTCAAGGCCTTGATGACAGCCAACATCTCCCGGTCCCCCACGTCATAGTTTCGCTCCGCCGGGCTGAACTTCTTCGAGAAGAAAGCACAGGGGCGGAGCTTCGGTGGCGTACGCGAGCTCTGAGAGATCACAGCTCCTATCTCAGCCTCGGACGCGTCCACTTCCACTATGAACGCCAAAGAGGGATCCAGATGGGCCAGCACGGGAGCCGAGGTAAAAAGAGCCCTCAGGTGACTAAAAGCCCTGTCCGCCTCAGCTGACCACTGCAAGAGTACCGGGCCCCCCTTCAGCAGTGAGGTAATGGGAGCCGCTACCTGACCAAAACCCCGGATAAATCTCCGGTAGTAGTTGGCAAACCCTAAGAATTGCTGCACCTCCTTTACAGTGGTGGGAGTCGGCCAATTATGCACGGCTGAAATGCYGTCACTTTCCATCTCCACCCCTGAGGTGGAAATGCGATACCCTAGAAGGAGACGTACTGTTGGAAGAACAGGCATTTCTCAGCCTTGACGTACAGGTCATGCTCCAACAGGCAACCAAGCACCCTGCGCACCAGAGACACATGCTTGGCGTGTGTAGCGGAGTATATCAAGATGTCATCAATATACACCACTACACCCTGCCCGTGCAGGTCCCTAAAAATCTTGTCTACAAAGGCATGGAAGACTGATGGAGCATTCATCAACCCGTACGGGATGACGAGGTGCTCATAGTGGCCTGAGGTGGTACTGAAAGCCGTCTTCCACTCGTCTGCGTCCCGGATATGCACCAGGTTGTAAGCGCTCCTGAAATCTAGTTTGGTGAAGAAGCGCGCCCCGTGCATTGACTCAATTGCTGTGGCTATGAGCGGTAGCGGGTAACTACACCTCACAGTGATCTGATTCAGACCCCGATAGTCAATACACGGGCGCAGACCTCCCTCCTTCTTCTTCACAAAAAAGAAACTCGAGGAGGCGGGTGAAGTGGAGGACCAAATGTACCCCTGACACAGGGATTTGGAGACATATGTTTCCATTGCCTCCGTCTCCGCCTGTGAGAGAGGATACACGTGACTCCTGGGAAGTGCAGCGTCTACCAGGAGATTTATCGCACAATCGCCCCGTCGAAGGGGTGGTAATTGAGTTGCCTTCTTTTTGAAGAAGGCGAGAGCCAAATCGGCATATTCAGGGGGAATGCGCACGGTGGAGACCTGGTCTGGACTCTCCACCGTAGTAGCACCAATGGAAAGCCCTAAACACCTCCCCGAGCACTCTCGCGACCACCCCGTGAGAGCCCTCTGTGGCCAAGAAACAGTGGGGTTATGACAAGCTAACCAGAGTAGGCCTAGCACCACGGGTAACACAGGAGAGTCAATAAGGAAGAGACGAATTCTCTCCTTGTGACCCCCCTGCGTCACCATGCCCAGAGGAGCGCTGTCCTCCCTAATCAACCCTGACCCTAATGGTCGACTATCTAAGGCGTGAACGGGGAAGGAGACAGCCACGGGAACAATGGGGATCCCTAAACTATGGGCCAACGCTCTATCAATAAAATTCCCAGCCGCGCCTGAATCGACGAGCGCCTTATGCTGGGAATGCGGGAAAACTCAGGGAAAGTGATATACACAAACATATGTGCAACAGAGGGCTCTGGGTGAGAATGGTGTCGGCTCACCTGGGGTGACGCCAGAGCGCCCTGCCTGCTGCCTCGATCCCCAGAGTAACCAACCCGACACCGACCGGCAGTGTGACCTCTGCGGCCACAGATGGTGCACGAGCTGGAACCCCCCCCGGTCTCCCTGCGCACCACCCCTCCCAGCTCCATGGGTATAGGAGAGGGGGTGCGGGAGGATGGAACCACCAGACCCCGATCTGAACGTCCGCAGACTGCAGCAGTAATGATCGATCAGGACCATGTCGTTCTATCCCGCACCGGCAGCCAGGGTCCTAAACTCCAGGGCGAACTCCTGGGCGCTCCTCCTCTCCTGCCTCAGATGGAAGAGGCGTTCACCTCGGGCGGGTGGTCGAAGACCGCCCGGAAATGGCGGGTGAACTCCTCAAACTGGTCCAACGCCGCATCTCCCTCTCTACACACGGCGTTGGCCCACTCCAGGCCTTTCCCGGTGAGGCACGAGACGAGGGCGGACACCCTCTCACGGCCCGACGGAGCCGGGTGGACGGTGGCCAGGTATAGGTCCAATTGTAGAAAGAACCCCTGGAAGTTCGCAGCCTTCCCGTCGTATTCCTGGGGCAGGGAGAGACGAATCCCACTGGGACCAGGAGGAAGAGGGGTGCTCAGGGGAGACCCAGGTTGTGCTGGTGGAGGCGCTGGAAGAACTCCCTGTCTCTCCGAGCGGTCCATTGTCTGAACAACGCGGTCCATGGCGGTGCCAATATGGTGGAGCATTGCTGCGTACTCCCGGGCGCGCTCCTCCACGCCTATACCCGGGGTACCTGCTCCTGCTGACTCCATAGTTTTGGTCCGTAATTCTGTAGTGAGGTGCGTACTGGCGGCAGAGAAGTCAGGCTCAGGAGAGCGAAAACTGATTTACAATGGTGTCGTTTAATATCCATAAACCACCGTCAACAGAACAATACAAATAAATGGGTCAAACAAAACCCGGTAATACCAGCATACCATGCACAAGCACTACAAGAAACAATTACGGACAAGGACATGGGGGAGAATAGAGGGTTAAATACACAACATGTAATTGATGGAATTGGAACCAGGTGTGATGGAAGACAAGACAAAGCCAATGGAAAATGTAAAGTGGATCAGCAATGGCTAGAAGGTCGGCGACTTCGACCGCCAAACGCTGCCCGAACAAGGAGAGGGACCAACTTCGGCGGAAGTCATGACAAAATGGTTCTCGGTAGAACCCTTCATAGAGGGTTCTAGCCATAACCTTTAGATGATAAAATTGTTCTTGGTAGAACCATTCATAGAGGGTTCTAGGTAGAACCATATGCGGGGGGTTCTATGAAGAACCCTACATAGAGGGTTTGCAAAGGGTTCTACCTAGCACCAAAAAGGGTTCCCCTATGGGGACAAACCAAAGAACTCTACATGGTTSCATTTAGCACTTTTTTTCCAAGAATGTAGAAAAAAACAGAACAGAAATCCTGCCAAGAAGTGTCTCACAAGGGAAATAATTTGTAAAGTTTCTTCACACTGGTCCCTGACAGATGATTCCTTTTGAAATTGATTTAGTCCTACAAAGTCTTGACAGAGTAAAGAGAATGAGGTTCATTATTTTTGAATTATTTTGTTCCTACAAAGCATCAGAGGAACGTTGGCTTTGGTATGCATCACATTTTGGGGCAGCACGTAGCCTAGTGGTTAGAGCGTTGGACCAGTAACCGAAAGGTTGCTGGATAAAATACCCATGCTGACAAGGTAAAAATCTGTAAATAAGTAAATAAGAATTTGTAAATAAGAATTTGTTTTTAACTGACTTGCCTAGTTAAATAAAATAAAATAATATATATATATTTTTTTTTTGAAAAGCACAAGGCAAACAAAGCACCTTTGATTAACCACCTCTGGAGAGGGAGCATGGCCCTCATGATTTAGATGCCCCAGAGGAGTTTAGAGATAAATGACATATTGCCATACCTGGCTAAACAGCTATTGTATGCTTTGTTTACTAACGTTTCCCTAACAAATTTATCCTATTTCACAATATATACCACAAAATCTACAATTACACATACCATCACCCCTACAAAATATATTAAACAAATAACACAGATAAATATCAGTTTTTGAAATACCTGCAAAGGGATACTCAGATGATCCCATTCGAGGGAAACCATTTGAATTACTGAACACAATTCTGGCATCTGCCCTCCTGGACTGCCAGATCATGAATATATATTGCATTATAAAGACGTGATAACATTTAGAGCATTTAACCCCCTCTCTTGTGACTGTTTTTCGGCACTCCACTGATGAAGAAATGCTTCCTAAGTTACAGGCTGGCATGTTGGCAGAAGCAGGTATGGTGTGAGAGTAGAGGTCAGTTTAGGATGATACACTCTTAGAAAAAAAGGTGTTATCTAGAACTTAAAAGGGTTTTTCGGCTTTCCCCATAGGAGAACCCTTTGAACAACCCATTTGGTTCCACGTAGAACTCTTTCCACAGAGGGTTCTACAATGAACCCAAAAGGGTTCTTCAACCTGAAACCAAAAAGGGTTCTCCTATTGGGACAGCCAAAGAACCCTTTTGGAACTCTTTGGTACCATAATGCTGAGGTACTGTACAAACACTCTGCCTGTCTTTCGCTCTACTTCTCTACCTCACTAAAGATTTCTGTTGGTTTACCCTAGGCCACGTGGTTCATGCGGAGTACAGTGGCTTGACCAGTTGGGCGCTGTTTCCCACCTCATTACCGGATGCAAATGAAACAGGTATACATGTTAAATATTTAGTGGCAGCAGAAATGTCAGGCAGGCACAAGATGGAATTAAACAGCACTGTCAGTGCAAGTGAATTCAGGGCATTCTACGCTATTTCACTTCATATTGAGTTACTGTAACAATTTATTTCACAGCAGTGGGAAGACTAGTGTGAACATGTTTAATGATGCCTTTAACTTATGGCTGAGATCCCGTTAACGGGATCGATATGACAACCGCCAGTGAAAGTGCAGGGTGCCAAATTCAAACAACAGAAATATCATAATTAAAATTCCTCAAACATACAAGTATCTTATACCATTTTAAAGGTGATTTTGTTGTTAATCCCACCACAGTGTCCGATTTCAAAAAGGCTTTACAGCGAAAGCACCACAAACGATTATGTTAGGTCACCGCCAAATCACAGAAAAACACAGCCATTTTTCCAGCCAAAGACAGGAGTCACAAAAAGCAGAAATAGAGATAAAATTAATCACTAACCTTTGATGATCTTCATCAGATTACACTCATAGGACGTCATGTTACACAATACATGTATGTTTTGTTTGGTAAAGTTCATATTTATAAAACAAAATCTCAGTATACATTGGCGCGTAATGTTCAGTAGTTCCAAAAACATCCGGTGATTTTGCAGAGAGCCACATCAATTTCCATAAATACTCATAATAAACATTGATCAAAGATACAAGTGTTATACATGGAACTTTAGATCCACTTCTCCTTAATGCAACCGCTGTGTCAGATTTCAAAAAAGCTTTACGGAAAAAGCAAACCATGCAATAATCTGAGGTCGGCGCTCAGAGCCCAATCAAGACAAAAAGATATCCGCCATATTGTGCAGTCAACAGAAGTCAGAAATAACATTATAAACATTCACTTACCTTTGATTATCTTCATCAGAATGCACTCCCAGGAATCCCAGTTCCACAATAAATGTTTGTTTTGTTCGGTAACGTCCATCATTTATGTCCAAATAGCTAGCTTTTGTTAGCGCGTTTTGTAAACAAATCCAAAGTCACGAAGCGCGTTCACTAGGAGCAGACGAAATGTCAAAAAGTTCCGTTACAGGCCGTAGAAACATGTCAAACGATGTATAGAATCCAACTTTAGGATGTTTTTAACATAAATCTTCAATAATGTTCCAACCGGAGAATTTGTTTGTCTTCAGAAAAGCAAATGGAACAGAGCTCGCTCTCACATGAACGAGCGTCACGAGCTCAAAGCATTCTGCCAGACCTCTGACTCATTCCCCTCTCATTCGGCCCCACTTCACAGTAGAAGCATCAGACAAGGTTCTAAAGACTGTTGACATCTAGTGGAAACCTTAGGAAGTGCAACATGACCAATATCCCACTGTATCTTCAGTAGGGGCTGAGTTGATAATCGACCAACCTCAGATTTCCCACTTCCTGGTTGGATTTTTTCTCAGGTTTTTGCCTGCCATATGAGTTATCTTATACTCACAGACATCATTCAAACAGTTTTAGAAACTTCAGAGTGTTTTCTATCCAAATATACTAATAATATGCATATATTAGCAACTGGGACTGAGGAGCAGGCAGTTTACTCTGGGCACCTCTGGGCACCTTATTCATCCAAGCTACTCAATACTGCCCCCAGCCATAAGAAGTTAAGGAAGGACAAATAATCAAGGAAGAAGTGGGGAGGGTGTTCTGACGAAGCTATGTATTAAAAAATGCCTTGGTTTAACTAATCCTGGTGATCCTATACTTGTATCAAATGTGTCATCCATACCACACTAACAATGGGAGTTCAGTGGTGGAGGCACCCAGGCATGGATAAAAAGTCAGATGGATTTTCCTGAAGGGAACATAAGATAATTTTTCTTAATCCAAATACATGATTCTAAAAGAAACAGTGCTGTTTTGCTTTCAATAGAAATCTCCAATATGAATTTTCCAGAGCTTTATATTTGATCTGAGACAAGTTAATGCTTATATTCTAATCAGCATGGTGGATTACACTAAGACCCACTGGGACCTAATTAAAGATACAGTCCAGGAGAGGGCTATCTTCACAGCACCACCAACACGCCATCCCCACATCTTTGTCCTGGGCAGAAGGGGCAGAAAGATTACTGTACCATCTACTCAATGGCAGATGCTAGGCTACTTCAAAACAGGATCCTTCTTACATGAATATTCGAGTTAACCTCACCACGGATGAGTATACTAAGCAGTTACTGTTATGATAGAGGCCATCTCTTAATGTGCTGTTTTATCATTTACTGTGACTGTGACATTTCACCATGAATATGCATATTGTCACGTTCCTGACCTGTTTTCTGTTTATTTTGTATGTGTTAGTCGGTCAGGGCGTGAGTTTGGGTGGGCAGTCTATGTTATGTGTTTCTATGTTGGTTAATGGGTGACCTGATATGGTTCTCAATTAGAGGCAGGTGGTTTACGTTTCCTCTGATTGAGAGCCATATTAAGGTAGGTGGTTTCACATTGTTTGTGGTGGGTGGTTGTCTCCTGTGTCTGTGTCTATGTTGCGCCACACGGGACTGTTTCGGTTTGTTTGTCCGTTCGTTCGTTTTGTGTAGTCATTTTTCCTGTTCGTGCGTTCTTCGTTACATGTAAGTTCTTACGTCCAGGTCTGTCTACATCGGTTTTGTTATTTTGTTTATATTCAAGTATAGTTCGTTTTTTGTCTTGTTAAATAAATATCATGTCTAACTACCACGCTGCAAATTGGTTCTCCGATCCTTCTCGCCTCTCCTCGTCCGAGGAGGAGGAATATGACGACTACCGGTACAGAACCACCCACCAACCAAGGATCAAGCAGCAACAACGATCGCAGGATTTTCGGACTTGGAGGAAATAATGGACGGAAAAGGACCCTGGGTAAAGTTGGAGAGAATCGCGCTCTCGGAGGAGAAGAGGCAGCCACAGCCCAGGAGCGGTGGTATGAGGAAGCAGCACGTAAGAGAGGCTGGAAGCCCGAAAGGAAACCCAAAAAATTTATTGGGGGGGAGCTAAGTAGGGCCGAGGGCAGGTAGGAGACCTCGCCCACTTCCAGGCTAACCGTGGAGAGCGGAGTACGGGCAGACACCGTGTTACGCAGTAGAGCGCACGGTGTCTCATGTACGTGTTCATAGCCCGGTGCGGGTTATTCCACCTCCCCGCACTGGTAGGGCTAGATTGGGCATTGAGCCAGGTGCCATGAAGCCGGTCTCAACACGGTCTGGTCTCCAGTGCGTCTCCTCGGGCCGGCATACATGGCACCAGCCTTACGCATGGTGTCCCCGGTTCGCCTACATAGCCCGGTGCAGGTATATTCACCTCCCCGCACTGTCGGGCGACGGGAGCATTCAACCAGGAAGGTTGGGCAGGCTCAATGCTCAAGGACCAGTACGCCTGCACGGTCCGTATTTCCGGTGCTACCTCCCCGCCCCAGCCCAGTACACCACGTCGCTACACCACGCACCAGGCTTCCAGTGCGTTTCCAGAGCCCTGTTTCTCCTCCACGCACTCTCCCTATGGTGCGTGTCTCCACCCCAGTGCCTCTCAGTTCCCACACGCACCAGGCCTACAGTGCGCCTCATGCCGGCCAGATGCTGGCCCGTCTGCCCAGTGCCACCTGAGCCATCCGTTCTGCCCAGTGCCACCTGAGCCATCCGTCTCCCAGTGCCTGCCAGTCCGCCATCTGAGCCATCCATCTACCCAGCGCCATCTGAGCCATCCGTTCTTCCCAGCGCCATCTGAGCCATCCGTCTGTCCCAGCCATTAGAGCCGCCGTCTGTCCGAGCCGTCTGAGCCGTCGTCAGTCAGGAGCCGCTAGAGCCATTCGTCAGTCAGGAATCTGCCAGAGCCGCCAACCACAGACAGGATCTGCCAGAGCCCCAACCAGACAGGATCTGCCAGAGCCAGCACGCCAACCAGACAGGATCTGCCAGAGCAGCCAACCAGACAGGATCGCCAGAGCCGATCCAGACAGGATCGCAGAGCCGCCAGTGAGCCAGGATCTGCCAGACTCAGCGAGCCATGAGCAGCCAGAGCCGTCAGCGAGCATGAGCAGCCAGAGCCGTCAGCGAGCCATGAGCAGCCAGAGCCGTCAGCGAGCCATGAGCAGCCAGAGCCGTCAGCGAGCCATGAGCAGCCAGAGCCGTCAGCGAGCCATGAGCAGCCAGAGCCGTCAGCGAGCCATGAGCAGCCAGAGCCGTCAGCGAGCCATGAGCAGCCAGAGCCGTCAGCGAGCCATGAGCAGCCAGAGCCGTCAGCGAGCCATGAGCAGCCAGAGCCGTCAGGACCATGATCAGCCAAGCCGTCAGCGAGCCAGATCACCAGAGCCGTCAGCGAGCCAGATCCGCCAGAGCCAGCCGCCCCGCGCCCCCGCCGCCCGCCGATCCAGAGCCAGCCAGCCGACCGCCAGCCAGCCAGCCGATGCCAGCGCCAAGCCAGTCCGCCAGAGCCAGCCAGCCAGGATCCGCCCCTCAGTCCGGAGCTGCAGTCCTTCAGTCCGGAGCTGCAGTCCTTCAGCTCGGAGCTGACCCGTCCCTCAGCTCGGAGCTGCCGTCCCTCAGTCCTGAGCTGCCGTCCCTCAGTCCGGAGCTCGTCCTCGTCCGAGCTGCCCCTAGTCCCGGAGCTGCCCCTAGTCCGGAGCTGCCCCTAGTCCCGGAGCTCGCCCCTAGTCCCGGAGCTGCCCTTATCCCGGCTGTGCCCCTTTCCCCGGTGGCTTGCCCCTTTCCGGGTGCTGCCCCTTGTCCGGTGCTGCCCCTTGTCCCGGTGATTGCCCTCTGTCCGTGCTGCCCTTACCGGTGCCCCTTGTCCCGGTGCTGCCCTTGTCCCGGTGCTGCCCCTTGTCCCGTGCTCCCTTGTCCGTGCTGCCCCTTATCTCGATGTTACCCTTTAAATTAAGTGGGTGTAATAGGAGGGTGGTCATTCGGAGGGGGAGACTTAAGCTGGGATTGACTATGGTGGGTGGACCTCGCCCAAGCCTGAGCACCACCATGGTCAGATGCCCACCCAGACCCTCCCCTAGACTTTTAGGGTGCGTTCGGAGTACGCACCTTGAGGGGGGGGTTATGTTCACGTTCCTGACCTGTTTTCTGTTTATTTTATGTGTTAGTCGGTCAGGCGTGAGTTTGGGTGGGCAGTCTATGTATGTGTTTCTATGTTGTGTTAATGGGTGACCTGATATGGTTCTCAATTAGGCAGGTGGTTTACGTTTCCTCTGATTGAGAGCCATATTAAGGTAGGTGGTTTCACATTGTTTGTGTGGTGGTTGTCTCCTGTGTCTGTGTCTATGTTGCGCCACACGGGACTGTTTCGTTTGTTTGTCCGTTCGTTCGTTTGTGTAGTCATTTTTCCTGTTCGTGCGTTCTTCGTTACATGTAAGTTCTTACGTCCAGGTCTGTCTACATCGGTTTGTTATTTTGTTTATATTCAAGTATAGTTCGTTTTTTGTCTTGTTAAATAAATTATCTATGTCTAACTACCACGCTGCAAATTGGTTCTCCGATCCTTCTCGCCTCTCCTCGTCCGAGGAGGAGGAATATGACGACTACCGTTACACATATATACTATAGAACAACAAATCCCTCAAATAAATGTGAGTCGAATGCCCAACAATTTCTTGTTTGCCTTGCAAAGTGATGGTACATAAAATACCTGCTTCTCTCCAATCCTGCTACTGTCCATGTTAAATGTGCAACCAGAGGGAGAAAAAAATTCTAGACCACCTTTACTTCACATACAGAGTACAAAGCTCTCTCTTGCCATCCATTTGGCAAATCTGACCATAATTCTATCCTCCTGATTCCTGCTTACAAGCAAAAAAATTAGGCAGGAAGCACCAGTGTCTCTGTCGATAAAAAAGTGGTCAGATGAAGCAGATGCTAAACTACAGGACTGTTTTGCTATCACAGACTGGAACATGTTCCGGGATTCTTCCGATGGCATTGAGGAGTAAACCACATCAGTCACTGGCTTTATCAATAAGTGCATTGAGGACGTCGTCCCCACAGTGACTGTACATACATACCCCAACCAGAAGCCATGGTTTACAGGCAACATTCGCACTGAGCTAAAGGGTAGAGCTGCCGCTCTCAAGGAGCGGGAATCTAACCCGGAAGCTTATAAGAAATCCTATGCCCTCTGACAAACCAACAGGCAAAGCGTCAATACAGGGCTAAGATCGAATCGTACTGCACCGGCTCCGACGCTAGTCGGTTGTGGAAGGGCCTGCAAACTATTACAGACTACAAAGGGAAGCACAGCCGAGAGCTGCCCAGTGACACAAGCCTACCAGACGAGCTAAACAACTTCTATGCTCACTTCGAGGCAAGTTACACTGAAACGTGCATGAGAGCATCAGTTGTTCCGGACGACTTTGATATTTTCAACCTCTCCCTGTCTGAGTCTGTAATACCAACATGTTTCAAGCAGACCACCACAGTCCCTGTGCCCAAGAACACTAAGGTAACCTGCCTAAATGACTACCGACTTGAGGCACTCACGTCTGTAGCCATGAAATGCTTTAAAAGGCTGGTCATGGCTCACAGCAGCACCATTATCACATAAACCCTAGACCCACTCCAATTTGCACACCGCACCAACAGATCCACAGATGATGCCATCTCTACTGCTTCCACACTGCCCTTTCACACCTGGACAAAAGGAACACCTATGTGAGAATGCTATTCATTGACTACAGCTCAGCTTTCAACACTATAGTGCCCACAAAGCTCATCACTAAGCTTAGGACCCTGGAACTAAACACCTCCCTCTGCAACTGGATCCTGGACTTCCTGATGGGCTGTGGTGGTAAAGGTAGATAACAACACATCCGCCACGCTGATCCTCAAGATGGGGGCCCCTCAGGAGTGCATGCTCAGTCCCCTCCTGACAGCCTATAGGGAGGAGGTCAGAGACCTGACCGTGTGGGCCAAGGACAACAACCTCTCCCTCAACGTGGTCAAGACAAAGGAGATGATTGTGGACTACAGGAAAAGGAGGACCAAGCATACCCCCATTCTCATCGACAGGGCTGCAGTGGAGCAGGTTGAAAGCTTCAAGTTCCTTGGCGTCCACTTCATCAACAAACTAACATGGTCCAAGCACACTAAGACAGTCGTGAAGAGGGCACAACAAAATCTATTCCCCCTCAGGAGACTGAAAATATTTGGCATGGGTCCTCAGATCCTCAAAAGGTTTTACAGCTGCAACATCGAGAGCATACTGACGGGTTGCGTCACTGCCTGGTATGGCAACTGCTCGGCCTCCGACCGCAAGGCACTACAGAGGGTAGTGCTTACGGCCCAATACATCACTGGGGCCAAGCTTCCTCCGATCCAGTACCTCTATACCAGGCGGTGTCAGAGGAAGGCCCTAAAAATTGTCAAAGACTCCAGCCACCATAGTCATAGACTGTTCTCTCTGCTACCGCACGGCAAGCGGTACACCAAGTCTAGGTCCAAACCCCAAGTCTAGGTCCAAGAGGCTCCTAAATAGCTTCTACCCCCAAACCATAAGACTCCTGAACAGCTAATCAAACGCTGCTGCTACTCTCTGTTATTATCTATGCATAGTCAATTTAATAACTCTACCTACATGTACATATTACCTCAATTACCTTGACACCGGTGCCCCCACACATTGACTCAGTACTGGTACCCTCTGTATATATAGCCCCGCCATTGTTATTTACTGCTGCTCTTTAATCATTTGTTAATCTTATCTCTTACTTTTTTCAGGTATTTTCTTAAAACTGCATTGTTGGTTAAGGGCTTGTAAGTAAGCATTTCATTGTGAGGCTCATGTGACAAATACAATTTGGTTTGATTTGATTTGATTTTCCAAGCAGTCACAGTATGACAGACTATCATCGGGCATTTTTAACAGTGGACAGTGTGGACACAATATGCTTATCTTTGTCTCTGTACAGGCAAGGGATATTGTACAGTACGTGGTCAGATCAAAAGAGTGGGAATGAAGGTCAAAACCATCCGTTATTCAATTAAATATGCTATATTGTAAATGACTGCATGGAAAATTAGAAAGTTTTCTGTTAAGTGTCATTCAATGAACTCTCACAGCCTGAAAAAAAGAAAGGGAAAATCGTAGGAGCTTTTTATTATTCCAAGGTAAGGGCTTTAAAACAGCATTTAAAATGTTACCCTGCTGTTCAAGATCATGAAAACCTTTAATTTCATGCAAATTAACAGCAAGGAGCATGGGGCTTAATGTAAACGAATCCTTCTTTTGTACTGATGGAGGAGTGGGTAGGAGACAGGGAGAGGGAGGCCAGGAAGAAAATTCCCAAGTATTCTTTAATTGCTGTCTGAAATTATGTAAATCCCTCTGCTAGGCTGAGTGCAATTATCCAGTGCCTCTCGCTGCCAGCTTTACTAATGTCTAACAAAATATCAGTGGCTGACATTTAAACATGGTAATGCAAATGAGAATTCATTTTCTTCCAAGACAAAGGGCAGTTGAAAGATCACATCATTTTATACAATAAAAGCTCAAAACTACGGTTTGCATGATTACAAAAAATATTGATAATCGAGAAATGTATATTGTACCTCATATAGGTGTTATGCAGTAGGGGTATACAATGATTTTTTCTACTCTACACCATTAATCTATAGCTCGTCATCAGTGCTGCAGTATTGTGTTCCATTCATTTCTTGGTCTAAATTAATTGCATTGTACTGCATTTTTGTAATGATATTGGGAAATACCCTCTCTCCCCATTGATGAAGAAAAGCACTACAGCCATAGCTGTGATGTTGGACTGTTTGGGTATGGTATCTCCATTTATCTTCTGTGGTACAGAGATGGATGTAGGCCAGGCAATGCAGCCTGGTGAGACTCCCCTGTGTGCCTGACACCTGTCCCCTGTGTGTCTGCACCCCCCAATCTTTACCAGGCCAAGCAGGAGCACCATTCCTCACCACAACACTTCCCCCATGATGCCACACGCTCTGGGGACCCCTGTAGGACCACGCCTGGAAGGGACCAAGGGAGTAGTAACGGTTTACTGGGACGTCTGACTGCAGCCCAAAACTGCATATATTAACCAGCAATTAAAATAGGCCCTGCTGATGTAAGGAAAAACTAGGCATTGATATTTTAGTATGGATACTGTTACTGTGTAGCAAAGCCCCCTTAGCCACCTTACTGGAGCACTGATTCTGAGCTGCCAAGAGGAGCCAAAAGAAGGATTGTGATACACCAACAAGTGCCTGTCTGCACTGGTGCTCCCATGTTGGCAGCCTCTGTAGAATCACAGTCATACTGTACCTAACAGACACAGTGCTAACGGTCCATGGTATTCCAGTGGAAGCTTACCATGACTTGAACAAGCCCAAACAAACTGTTTAGTTTTAGTGGTACACAAACTGTAATGGAATCATCAATCATAATTGCAGTGGCGGTTGCAGCAGTGATGTTAATGCTGGGTGATCTATCAACAACAACCCTCTGAAACATCACTAAGTCTGACAACTGTACAACTTAAAACAACTTCCCCGTTCACCAGCTTACTGTATGATTTAATTACTCTGCTGTATTAAAAAACTTACTGAAGTCACTTGAATGTCTCACTATAAAAACAGAAACAGAAAGGTTCTAAAATATCTCATGACAAGATGTAAGCCTACCCCTCTCAACTCAAATCAGCTCAGCCATTGGTCTAGGTGTCACTTAGATCAGCCAGTACAGCATTAGAAAGCAGAGCCTGTGCAGTATATTGTCTTGACTTGTTTATGTCAAGTCCTGCTATCTGACAGAGTGTGGGACTGTTGGTTAGTTTGTCAAGACAAAACAATGTTCAAATGCAAAATGTTTTTTATTAAAAATTTATACAATTAAAAAACATAAAATAGTAAAATCACCTGTATAGATATATATCATACAGGCTGCCTTGTGGGACATCTCACATAAATCACTCCAGTCCTACAGCTCCAGCCCTACTCCTCTAACCCCCAAACTCTCTGCCCCTCCTCCACCTTTGCATCCATCAGAGGCCTGTCATGGTGGAGGAGTCTCTAATGCTCCTTCCTGATGCCCACCATCTAATGCAAGCCGACACGTCATAATAACACTAAGAGGCCTTTCCTGTCCAGTGTCATGCTTGGAGAGATTAGTTCCCCTCCACAAAACCCAGGTAATTTGCTTTTGCTGAAATAGATTTGTAGATGGTATTCTTTCAGGTTAACTAGTTCATGGTAGGAGATGAGCCACTTGCTGCGTGAGGTGAGGTCTTTAATTCTGATATTTTGACAGGGAAATGACATTAGACATGAAAAGTAATTTTACTACGTTTCACCACATCGCAAAAGCTTTACCTGATGTTTGGTGCTGCTTGCATTTGAGCATGATGCATGAAAATCATATGAGTATGTTAGAGTTTACAGTGTTTGTTTTTGGGATAGTGTACCTCATTACAGTGACAATAGCGTCAGAATTTGGGAATTCCGAATTTTGACTGAATCAAATGGAACCCAGTCAAATGAAAAAACATCGCTCATAACAGTGACACCATCATTTTAGATGTTCTATCTGAGCTAATAAAGTATTAACCTATCTAGATAATTATACATAGACATTACAAATATGCTATGACTTGTGGTTTATTTTACACAGTTCATGTTATAATATCAAGGAGTTGACCACTGATGGACAACGGTACATGTTTTGTGATGATCATTATTTTCCACTGACTTATTGGTTGGGTGAGCTAAGGGAAGGAGATGGTGTGCATATGACACTGACATTAATGAGACGTGAATACATTTATAATCCGGGGTCTACTGGCATGATCAGAACTCAACTCTACCTTTGGGTTTTTTTTAAAGAGAGAAAGACAATACTAGACATTCTTTTCAGAATCACCACAGAAACATTTTGAAGGACAGAATACTCCTGTGGGTCAAATGTCTGTTTATTTTTTTTTTTATCACAGAAGGGGGTATTATAATGTGGCATACCATTGCTATGTATGAATGAATTGTTGTGTACTCAGGTACAGTATGTGCACACCTTTTTAATGTTGGCTGCGTGATCATATTTCATAAACAGTACATTTGAATGTTCATGTACAGAGTATGCAATATTCAAGATAAACTGAATATGTAAATATGCAACCTTTATTTATTAGCCTCTGCCAGACTATTACTCTTAAGTATTAGTTTGGATGATAAGATGGATAGATATAAATGCTTTTAGGAAGCCATTTGTACGGGCTCTACATGATTGATAATTAACACCAAGATCTATACGCTGCTGAGGTAATAATTCTATGTCCCGCAGGTTTTTTATCACCCTGACAGAAATGTCAAAATTCTCTTTTCCTATGTGGCTGAAACCATATCAGTATGTTCAATGTACCGAATGTTCAAAATCCCCCAAAATGAACAGCCACTGCAGTCAAACACATGGTTCAATAGGGAAATGACATGTACAGTAGGCTTTATACTGCTCCCGGGCCCCTCCCAAATATGCTGCTGTATAAGTCTACTGAAATGTGCACATGTACTCTAATGATTCAATGGGGAAGAGGCCCAGAAGTAGTCAAGTCTGGATCTTTTAGTTACACATTTAATCCTAATCCTCTATTCCATGATATTTCCAGTCTCATCCTGAAGCAGCAGTTTTTTCTTATTGCTTAGAGAGTGGTTAGCATGCTAGGGATGCTCCAAATACAATTGTACATCCACTTATGGAAATCCATTGCTCCTTGAACATTTCCCCCATACAAACCAATATATGCTTTTGTAAAAGGTCTAAGACCTCAATTACATCAAAGGCAGTTTGTCCCAACGCTCAGCTCCAACCTAAAGGCCTTGAACAACTGTGTCAATGCTACCCCCTTGTGACCAGACGGCAGCAGAAACAGCTTGCACTGCAACTTAGAAGATGCTGGGATGGGAGGAGAATATAAGAATGAGAAGCAGTAGGTTCTTTGTCACTGTACCAGGAAACGGCAGGAACTTGCTTTTGGCAATGTGAGTAATACAATACAGTAGGTCTGTTTCACTTTATGTTACCATGCATACTGTTAAATTATGTGTATCTCTGTCTGTGAGRATGCCAATAAAAACAGTGAAAATAATAATACTAAATCAACCAACAACATGATATTTCAACATCGTGAACTTGCATTTTCTGGCATTTATTCATGGTCACTTACTATCCTACGTTTCACTAAGGACATGCCACATTTCTATAAAAAAAACTATTGCTAGTATGGTTGTACTTTACATATGTAGGATCTAAATTTGAGCCACTTTTCTACAGCAGGAAAATAATCCTGCAGCAACAGGGAATGTGAATTATTATGTGGATTATAATGAATGGACATTTTTGAAGGGGTTGATACATTTTTCATTTCAAAGTGTAAAAAACTTCAGAAGCCTTTTTAAACCTCAAATACAATGATCAAAGTAAGATCCTACATCTGTATATTGTATTGTTCTCAAAGAAAATTACATTGAGTGGTAGAGATCAAATAAAATATGAAAAGAAAGTGAAATAAAGATTATTTGCACAGTGCTATTGAAACACAACATCACAGGACATATTTCATTTGTAGTATACAGATCTCTTTCATTAAATCGTGGGATGTCTAGAAAGTTGCTATGTTGACATGCAGACAGATGTGCATGTCAGAGGCATGAGAGGGAATATTTTGGAGGGCACTTCTCCTGACGTCCTAGTCCTTGCAAGTGGAAGGCATGCAGTCTTTTATTGTAAGGAGTTGAAATAATTAGACACACAGATATTATTCTGTGCAGCAGGATAGCGCGCTTGTCAGGAATGGCAGAGTAAAAAGCTGCAGAACTCTCTGAAGTGCAGTTTGCCAAAAGGCCGCTGCTTTTATTTCCCAAGTTTTGTCTACCTCAAAGCACGGGTAAGGGATTGAAAAGTTGCATCACCTGGGTTCATTCTATTGTTACTGCAGTACATTGTGAGGGTGGGCTTGCTAGATGTAGAAAAAGCTATATCACTTGAAAATGTAAAAACAATTAGACTGTTTATGTTAATAAGTCTGAGGTTCATGTTTCCACACTAATGTGATATGGAGAAGGAGAGATACAAAACAAACCACAGTGTGAAGCTGGTCAACAGAGCTGTATCCATAACTATGTCCATAACTCACATCGGTGAGTATGGTGATGTCGGTCAAGGCCATACTAGGGGGATGCTCTATGTTGACGCCTTAGACTGCCCCTCCGGTTAGGACGTGTCAATCACAAAGCATACGATTGCAAGAGCCCCCCGCCCGCTTTCTCATTGACACCGCCCATTGACTTTCCTTCAAGCGCATCAGTGGGCCTAAACCATTTCATTAAGAGGGTGACCTGCACAGGCCCCCGCAATGGACAGGTTGATTTGTGCCTCGTTGGCAGGCTTCAATACATCCTTGACTTTTATCCACTTCAGTATGTATATTTTATGTGGATGTCCAGTTTCATCTCGCATTGATAGGCTGTGTGAGTACCTCTACTATATGCTTCACAAGGGAAGCAGTGTGACTTTTTCCTTGGAAATACATGCGTAAACACATGACCTAAGGTCCTGGTACAGCACTTTTATTAATGTCCTATAATCATCCCAACCCCCTCTGGATGCAGCCTGCACACCAACATGACCAAAATACATATTTAGATTTATTTGTCTGCAACTGTCAAATAAAACATATCCTTTACATCTCCATCTCTGGGCTTCAGTCCCAGAGGGTGTAGCTGGCTGAAAAATGGTGTGCTTTCATGCTTTAGGGAGCAGAGATTTGAACAACACTCAGGATTGAAAAAGCAGTGGTATATGCTGCCTAAGTGTTGTACTACCCAAATAGAAGAAGTGGGTTTTCATATTCCAAAAGCCTCCAAGTGTTTTATCTCTGGTGTTACATACTGTATACCATGCAAACATACTGTATATTTAACTCAATAGAGAGTAGACTACTGGGTTCTCTTTACCCTTAATATGATTGTCTTAAGATGGAAGCCTTCGCATACATGGCTCCAATGGGTATTCTCTTTTCTTGATATTGTACTTTCGGAATTGTCCACTGCTCGCTCTTATGGCACAAATGAAAGAACGTTAGCAATGTGGTCAAACGCAGCAAAAAAAAATGTAAGGTCTTTTGCTAAGGAGTTGTAAAGAGGCCACACAGGTTTTGTATCAAACAGGTCACTCGGGTGGGAGGGATGGCATGGCATGGGTAGGATGAGGTGGGTTTCATTTAGGGTTTATTTTTCTAATTCGTTTTTTTATTTATTTTTTATTTTTGGGGAAGCGATTAGCATAGTATCTATTGCTGCTTGGTAGGGGGTACTATGAATTTACTTTATTTATTGAATTTGTGAAAATGTGTTGGACGTGCTCTGACATTGCAACTGTTATTTTATCATAGAATAAAAACAATGGACAAATAGAGGGCTCTCTACCACTCATTCTCTTTGTCTTACATTTTCTGTCTACTTTCTAATGCACTCCTTCTTTTCATCTGTGTCTCACTCATCTCTCCCACTAACTTTTACTGTGACAAAAAAACATACTCTTTTGACATTAGGGTTGAGCGCACATGTGGATAACTTGTTTTTCCATCTAGAAAGGAATACCATTCTAATAAAAGGTTTAAAGTAACTTTATAATGAAACAAGTGATTTCATAACTTTTATGATGTGATTATGAAGAAAAGAGAGCCAGAATGGAGGAGATGAAAACACATTTTGTTGTGGAATGTATCCTCATACCTCCCATGCATGTTTTAGGGTGTTTGTGGCTAGAGTGGCATCTCCTCTGTGACCAAACTCATGAATTAATTACTACAAAGAGGGTTATTCAAGGGCTAGATGGCTTTTACATAATTGTGTGGTGAAAGGGGGTAAGGGTTTCCTCATAAAGTTTCAAGAAATTGTGCATTTTCTCAATGACTTGTTGGCAGAGCTGAAGTAGTGAAAATGGATTAGGAGTAAGTGCAAGTGCTGGCCAGAGTAAAGCCCCCACCACAAGCTTCATTTTGAAATTCCCAAGGGTGACAGATAATGAGATAAAAAGAACAACCAACCATGCTAACGTTCCATCACCGACATGAATACAACTCAAACTCCATAAGAAGTCAAATGAGGACAATGTCCCAAATGAATAGGAAAATAATGACAGGAACGTTGAAACAAACAGACCATGCTTTCCTATAAAATGTGTATTACCGAAGTTAAATATCCATATTATCTTCCTTTAGTAAAATGACTCAAATGTATTTAGTCAAATGAGCATAACATGAAACCCAGCTGCTCACCATTCAAGGTGAATTCACTTTGACAGAAACTCAAAACCTCCCCATAGAGAGACAACCAGAAAGTGGTCATCACACAGTAACAGAAGTCAGGTTGACAAGACACTGTCACAATCTCATAACAACTCTAAGAACACAATGCTTTTTCAGTTTCTATTTCATGTTGTAGAATTTACAATATACGTGCCACTTTTCAAACCGTCTGATTTCCTTGAGTTGACTATCCTACCTCACCATCATCTAAATTGGCTGTCTTCTTCCTGCCATCAGGGTAGTGGCGTGATATTGGTTTCTCCCACTATCTGTAATTATCAAGAGGGATTATAGACAGTGGGTAACGTCGGTGGACTCGTCAATGACTCTGATAGATGGTCAATTATAATGATCAGGTCACGGGGTTTATTGGATTTAAAGCGGCAGTGATGGGCCCTTTTGGCCTAGCCTGGGTAATTATCACATTCACGCATGATTTAAGGCGATAGTGTGCAACGGGAGAGACCTGCCATTAATTTAATAATTTTGTTATCTATGTATTTATGCAAGAGTCAACAATGGATGCCAGAGTGGAATAAAGCAATGAGACTAGGATTAGTGTGATAATCATGCGTAAGTTCTGCACAGGCGCTATGCCAAGCATATTATAGCCAACATTGCAGCAATAATACTTTAATATGACTACATTTGTGGCAGCACTGTCCCCGAAACAATGTACAGGCTTTGGTCAAATCAGCCCTCAACCGTAACAGAAGTACGTGGGACCTATGCATGACACTAAAATATGTTGTGTCTGCCTTACCTTGTTCTGTTTGCATGGGATCCACACGAGTAGAGAGGTGATCTGCTCATCAAAGTTGTATATACATACTTCACTTTCTCCCCTTCATCAATTATTCTGCCTGTACACTGTACTGAGGCCCTCACAGTTGGTTTCCACAATGCAGACACCTGAATGTGATCAACTCAAAGACTGCTCAGCTCCTCTGGTGACAGAGAGAATACATCAGTGCTGTGTTTGGTTACTTTTTCCACATGCCAGAAAAGGTCAGAGTGGGAGGATGATGCTGCACGTCCCCAATAGAACCCAATAAAACCCCAAAATGAACACAATATCATCCATATTTTAAACAGCTCCTGCCTAACAGAGGGAGCCTCACACCGGGTGCCAGTTATTCTACTTCTCAGTGCTTCAGAGCAACCCGAACCATAGCACAGCAGCTCAGGTATTGTTCTTTTAAATAAGGCTCTTTTTCCATTTCCATTACAGCAGATGACGCCTGAAACGAGCAATGACATATGACAGCGATCAACAACATTCAGAATACTTTTTTTTTGTTTTAACCATACTCTATCAATTAATAGCTTATTGTTGTTAAGAAGAAAAACACAACTATGTGCAGATGTTGTTCAGGATGCAGAACCCTATGTGGTTCACCATGTTCCTGGTCTGGTGTTGTTTTCCCTCCATGGGCTTATTAAAGTCGGAGCTGCACAGTCTGTGCTCTATAATCCTGTTGTATTATTAATCATGTCTTCCGCTGCTCCTCGTCACGACTCCTAAAAACCTCCCTCTTGATTTTTTAAACCTGAGAATACACTGAATTTGATACAGAGCCAAGTCCAGTGGGATAGAACTCTTGTTATTTATTTCCTGTTATTCTGAGCAACAAATGCAAAAGCAACATATTGTTTAGGACAGGTTTAGAACAGAACACAATGTCGTATGACGTTTGGACTAACTTCCGATAGTCATGTTTGATAATGGCTCTAGAAGACAAAATTTGAAAGAGCCTCACAATTAATCAAATCCTGGCACAAGATGTATCAAATGTGATTTTGACAGTGATAAATCAAATTAATCCAGAAATGGATTTCTCCACAACCTATTCTTTTGGGTGACATTGATTTTGGTGAGAGAAGAAAAGACATTTCATTTAACAGGATACCTACAAGATCATAGCCATCCCTTGTCTGTCCCATAATAAGTGGACTGTCGAGCATGTTACTTGGATTTCATGTCACAGAATCATGGTTTTGGGGGGATACAAAGTTGAAGAATGAGTTTAGACATAATTCAAATTAATATAGGTCTAATAATACTTTGTAATAGTTTTGGAATACAACATGCAACTGTGATACAACTGAATAGCCTACATAATCAATAGTTCCACCAAAATGTGTGTCTGCAACGGTTTGGGCATCAAATGCTTATCTGATACATCTGATACACAGTATAACATCAACACATTATAGCAGGTGCTGATGGCATGTTTTTTCTCTCTTTGCCTCAGTTGGGTAAAATGATAATCCAGGCCTAGCCCACTGACAGACTGTAACATGATTCACTTGGACAGTGACTGACTGCACATCCAATTTGTTTCAACTCCGGAGCAGCGGCTTATTATCTGAAATGCATGAGATGTCTGTGCGTGAGAGGCGTGATCAGCTGACGCATGCGCCAGGTCTGCTGTGAAAGTAATCAATAAGGGATTGTCTCTTGCAGTTTAGGCCGACACATTATGACAGAGTCGAAAATTAAAAAGGCAGATATTAATAATAATGGGAATGAGAGACTCAGGGGTGAGATTGGGTGGGGGCAAGACTCAAACTGTGGGTGTGTGTGTGTTTTTGTGTGTGTGTGTGTGTGTGTGTATGTACAGTATGTATGTATGTGTATGTAGAGTATGTATGTATGTGTTTGCATATAAGAATGGCACAATGTAAATAAATACTGTATATAACACCTCTTAAATTGCAACTTCACCCTGTTATCAATAATGACTACCAGATAAACAAAAGCAATGTTTTCATTTAAGTGCTTCATTGTGAATTTACAGCACAAAGTGCCAAAAAGTGATTAACGAATACTAATACATGTTCTACTTATATATCCTGAATTCAAGTTCATAGTAGAACAGGGGTGTCAGACTAATTTTCCCAGTGGGACGGATTTGGTCTTCACTGAGGTCCGGAGGGCCGCACTTAAAATGTATTATATTTCCTTGCCGTCAAAATTTGCTATTGGAATTTTCGATGCTCCCCGACTGTCTAGCTTTTGTTTCAATGACTGTTATCAAGCTGGGCAGAGTGAAGAGACTATAAATGTAGGTCCATTATCATTTCTACACAGTTTCGATTGGTTTTAGTCATTTCAATGTCAATTTATATAGTTTCCCCCGAATTATAAAAACTAAAAAACTAAAAATCCATTACAAAATTTATTTTTACTCAAACCACCCGCGGGCCAGATTGAATGGGCTTGCATGCCTGATTGATACACTGAATGAATACGGAAGTTATTTATTGATTTAGAATATAAATGTTGGCAGTCAATGCTTTCTTTTCTAAAGTGTTCATCCTTCTGAACCCTATTTAAATTTCTCCCATGTGGGTCATTTTAAAGAGTTGTTTGATTTTTAAATACTTAAGTTTTATGAAAATGAGATGGCTTCCATAATGACAAATGTTTTTGAACCATTGGCTTGGTCTAGCCCACTAAGGGCATTCTGCATCCAGGTTTTAATCATGTGGCAATCCTGAACACATGGTGATAAAACCAAAACTTATTTACAGCTGCGTTGTTATAATGAGGTGAACAACAAACATGTTTCATTACAGATTTGTGCCAGTACATAGATGCGGTAAAGAAGTCAATGGAACTCGACCAAAACAATGGAAATGTCATGGAATCGCGTGGGGGAAAGCTGCCGTGGGGGAAAGATCACGAATCTCCTCATTGTGTGCCTATATTTAGGCTATATGTGGGCTATATGTGTATTTCACACTATGTTCAGGTAAAAAAAATGGTATAATGCTTGTATGGATGTCAACCCCAATACATGTTCATGTCATTGTCACCAATCAACTGCATTACACTTAAAAATGACTTTGACTACCACCACCAATTTCTGTATGCTAGCTATGCTACCAGGTTATACGAACGGGAGTTAGCCTTTAGCAGTCAGTTCTTCTAAACCTGAAAAGGGACATCTTCTAAATGTTATGCAGAGAAAACAGACAAATATATCAAAATCAGGCTTTTTGTAACCACATTGTGGGCCTGTTTTTTTTATTTTTTAGGGGGTAGATAAGCTTTAGTATTGCAGATAGATTGTYGTTATATCAATGTAATTGTATGCATCTTTTCCAATTCCCCATACATATATACAGTGGGGAGAACAAGTATTTGATACACTGCCGATTTGCAGGTTTTCCTACTTACAAAGCATGTAGAGGTCTGTAWTTTTTATCATAGGAACACTTCTGTGAGACTGGTAGGTATCATAGGTACACAACTGTGAGAGACGGAATCTAAAACAAAAATCCAGAAAATCACATTGTATGATTTTTAAGTAATTAATTTGCATTTTATTGCATGACATAAGTATTTGAAAACCTACCAACCAGTAAGAATTCCGTCTCTCCAAGACCTGTTAGTTTTTCTTTAAGAAGCCCTCCTGTTCTCCACTCATTACCTGTATTAACTGCACCTGTTTGAACTCGTTACCTGTATAAAAGACACCTGTCCACACACTCAATCAAACAGACTCCAACCTCTCCACAATGGCCAAGACCAGAGAGCTGTGTAAGGACATCAGGGAAAAATTGTAGACCTGCACAAGGCTGGGATGGGCTACAGGACAATAGCAAGCAGCTTGGTTGAGAAGGTAACAACTGTTGGCGCAATTATTAGAAAATGGAAGAAGTTCAAGATGACGGTCAATCACCCTCGGTCTGGGGTTCCATGCAAGATCTCACCTCGTGGGGCATCAATGATCATGAGGAAGGTGAGGGATCAGCCCCCACTACACAAACAGGACTTGGTCAATGACCTGAAGAGAGCTGGGACCACAGGCTCAAAGAAACCATTAGTAATACACTACGCCGTCATGGATTAAAATCCTGCAGCGCACGCTAGGCCCCTGCTCAAGCGCACGCATGTCCAGGCCCGTCTGAAGTTTGCCAATGACCATCTGTATGATCCAGAGGAGGAATGGGAGAAGGTCATGTGGTCTGATGAGACAAAAATAGAGCTTTTTGGTCTAAACATCATTCTTTGGGGATGCTTTTCTGCAAAGGGGACAGGACGACTGCACCGTATTGAGGGGAGGATGGATGGGACCATGTTTCGCAAGATCTTGGGCCAACAACCTCCTTCCTCAGTAAGAAGCATTGAAGATGGGTCGTGGCTGGGTCTTCCAGCATGACAACGACCCGAAACACACAGCCAGGGCAACTAAGGAGTGGCTCCGTAAGAAGCATCTCAAGGTCCTGGAGTGGCCTAGCCAGTCTCCAGACCTGAACCCAATAGAAAATCTTTGGAGGGAGCTGAAAGTCCGTTGTTGCCCACGACCAAGCCCGAAACCTGAAGGATCTGGAGAAGGTCTGTATGAAGGAGTGGGCCAAAATCCCTGCTGCAGTGTGTGCAAACCTGGTCAAGAAATACAGGAAACGTATGATCTCTGTAATTGCAAAACAAAGGTTTCTGTACCAAATATTAAGTTCTGCTTTTCTGATGTATCAAATACTTATGTCATGCAATAAAAATGCTAATTAATTACTTAAAAATCATACAATGTGATTTTCTGGATTTTTGTTTTAGATTCCGTCTCAGTTGAAGTGTACCCTATGATAAAAATACAGACCTCTACATGCTTTGTAAGTAGGAAAACTGCAAAATCGGCAGTGTATCAAATACTTGTTTCTACCCCACTGTATATATATATATATATATATATATATTATTTAAAATGTATTATGTTTCCCTAACCCTACCACCCCTCCTTTAATTGGAGTAAACTAATGGAAAACAATACTTAGTCTTCTACTTTCAGCTTACACATACTATATACATTTTACCGACACAGTATATTTTATATTATTTATCTTTATTGTTTGTTTTTAGTCCCACCCTTCCGATACCCTCAACCCCTCTCATGTATCTCTAAAATACCATCCGGTTTTGATTTCTAATTGCCATATATTTCACAAAATATTGATTATGACTTTTCAAATCACTCAGCAGTGCTATTTGCAGAGTTAGCGCCACGTAAATGTTGCAATTCTTCAGCCATTCCTGATCCTGCGACCAAAAACAAGCTAGATATGGGCAGTACCAAAAACAAGTGATCTAATGATTCTGTCTCTTTGCAGCAATATCTGCAGGGCTGGGATTGTTGTATTCCCCATATATATAACATCATATTGGTTGCAAGAATTTTGTATTATAATTTAAATAGAAAAACTAAAAGTTTAAAATCTGCCATCGTTTTGTGTTCATTAACCATGTGCCATGGAATACATTGACAATCTCTTCCTAACTATTTTGCAGTCTGTATGGCGCAGCTGTATATGTTTTGGTCCTTAAATCACGCTGGTATGCTTTTTTATTAATCACAATTTTCTTTAACCAATTCTGGTCTTTAATGCAGGGCTGACAGATAAGTTCATTACCTTCTCCCCCTTCCACTTGCCTCCTCCATTTCTGTGGTAATGCTGCAATCAGTTGGTTGTAATTTTGGATTGAGCAGACATTTCCATATATTTTTGTTAGCTGCATGTMTGARAACTCCACCAGTCCWATTTATGATATCATTTACAAAGATTATACAGTTTTAAAACATATTTTCCAATGAAAATGTAGAATTAGTGGCACATGCATTGCACATAGTTTACTGTTCTAGCTACAAGGTCTAGATCTAACATGTGTGCTATGTGAGAGCTGCTACTTGTTTGAGATGTGTTCCCACTTGCCCAACCTCTTGCTTGATAGCACAGTGCGGATGTGCACAAGTCACATGTCTCAAAGTAAAATAATGACATAAATGTCACAGTCAGAAAATAATGCAAATCATAATCCAATATAGTGGAATGGAAAAGGGTAGCCATTGGCAAGGTTTGGACAGTAGGAGAGACAATAACTGAAATGGAAAGCAAAGAAATCCCTCTGTCTGTCCTTTCAGTCACTTACGGATATCTCTTTCTATTGTTTGTACAGCAGGCAACATACCATTCTGATGGGAGCTTAAACAAACAGCATTACAGGCCATTTACAGATGCGGTGTCATTAATTATTTATACCCTTATAAAACAGTGGGTTCCCCAGTGGAGTTTGCTTGCCCGGCTAGCTCTGATTAAAGGTTCACACTAAATCACCAGACCAGGGCCAGCAGCACATACAAATACATGAGAGAGTTGAGTGACAAAAGTCCTGGGTGTATTTCATAGCTATGTATATCAGTGAATCAAAACATGACAGAGAAGTCAACTCTGGCTTTGTGATACTATTGCTGTCGCTTATTAAACTAATAACTCTTGATATTCACCCTTCACTCTTTATCTATCTGTAACAATGGGTGATTAGGATAATTGGCAATGCAATTCCACAGAGAAAGCTGTGAATGGGCTGGATGGAGGATCAGAGAGTTCAGAGAGTGAAGGGATGCCATATGATTTCTACGATTTCCAAGTTGTTAAAGTTACAGCTAGTACAAGCTACAGCTAATACAACACCCAACGCAACAGCTAGCAGCAGTTACAATAGTAAGGCAAAGGAGGATTCTAGCTTGAAGGGAGCATGCATCAAGCTGTGAAAGCAATGCAACCATTAACATGAATCKGATACTTTCTTCAGGGTGAATAATATAACCAAATGTGCTCAACAACAACAAGTTTATGAGCAAGGCAGCTCTTTTTTTAACTTGGTGTTCATAGGTGTCAATGTTAAACTGAGATATTAATGGGTGACGTTGTGGAGCAGGCCACCTCAGCAGAATGCCCAACAAGCATCGCAAATGCCACACCCTTCGAAGTCTCAAATCTTAATGGCCACCTACAGTAGATAACACTGTGAATTAATAGACAACTGCCCATGGGACTGCCTTTTTACATCTTTAAAAGTGGGAGTGTAAAAATGGCTTTAGAGGTTAGTGAATATGAAACTGTGAAATTCTATCCACACTAAGAAAGTCACTGCATGTTGTCTTCTCCTAACAAGACACACTCTCGAAGGCTGTGTATAGAGACAAAATGTATATTCCAAAGTCAGAATGCCAGTCAGATGTCTCACTTGATTGCAGAGGCCACCAAAATAATTACATTTAAGAATAGAAGTTAAAATAAAACTGARTGACGTCAATGTGATGTGTGAACATTGTTACGAAACACTTACCAGAGAATAGTAGAGTAGTAAAACAATTCCCTATCGGACACACTTCCCAGAGCAGKGAGAGTGTGAAAGAGAAGACAACATCTTGTGTCATCTATCTTCCTTAAATACTGAAGCTGCGACAAAGTGGATGGAGAAATTATGATAAATGATAAGATATATTTAGTCAATACCTGTATTTCTCTTTCTTCACCTCACTCTGTTTTATTATCACACGGGTTGGTTGAAATAGAAACAAATTAAAAGCTTATTGAAGGCCATATTGTGACAAAATTAAAATGGGCATCTGATAGGTAAATATCAATAACGCCATCAAGGAGACAAATCACTAAAGGGGCCTTTTAGCAAATTTTGTATCTCATTTACATGTTTAAGAAACCCCATCTAGAAATCACAGCCTGCTCTCGTGCCTGTTTATAAACACAGGGGCATCATTTATTTTACTGCCTCATTTGAATATGATGAATGTCGCAGCCATTTATTTTTTTCACAGCAACCAAATAATTGTGGATCTGAAGACTTGGATACAATTGAATGACTCTATTCATTGTCTCTGTTTTATTTTCCAATAACGGTTTTTGTTTCCAAGTTGTTAATTAAGACATTTTGGTAACTGGTGATTTAGATACAGAATTGTTTTTCCCATTGATCACATCCACACAGTGTAATGTAACTACAGACAATAGGCTGCAGTGAGCGACCACTAGTATTTTAGATTTTTGAACTCGTAGTCGTCTAACATAAAGAATATGTCACTGTCATTGCGTAGCCATTGGGCAATACGGAGGCACTCWGGGGTGGCATTGAACTTTGTGAGATGTGTTTCGCTGTGAGCCGCCCTCAGGACTGGGGAGATGACAGGAAGACGAGTGAGAAGTGCCATTCGACACAACCAAACATCCCCTTCAAGGCAACCAGAGACATGATAGCATTACACACACACGCACACACATGCCTCACACACTAGGTAATAAACACAACCATTTATAATGATGCATTTCCTAAGGAAGAGAACCAAGAATGAAACCTGTAAACCATGGTGCCAAAATCCAATTCAATACTGTAAGTTATATTTGACACTAATGCAGAGTGGAGCGAGGGATAAAAATGCTTGGAGAAGGACTGAGACCAACAGTGTGCGTCGTAGACTTTGGGTACTGTGCTTTTCATTACTGAAGGTACTACAGCAGCAACAGAAACGCTAGTGTGAATGAACACTAAACCCTCTCTGGGTTTTATCACATGGAGGGAGGCTCGCCAACACCCCATGACTAAATAGATATGAGCAGAGCAAAGGCTAAAAGGATGACACTGTCCCCCCCAAAAAGTTTGCAGAGCCGATATCGAACACTGTTGTCGAGGTTACTATTTATCTAATTCCAGCCAAGTTGGCAAGCACATCTGGTGCCGGGTACTTAGTGCAATTATTTATGATTTCCTCCAAGATTTAAAAGCTCTTCGCCCTGCCTTGTAATGCAGTAACTGATTGCGCTGC
Organism: Salvelinus sp. IW2-2015; assembly: GCF_002910315.2. Taxonomy (NCBI): domain Eukaryota; kingdom Metazoa; phylum Chordata; class Actinopteri; order Salmoniformes; family Salmonidae; genus Salvelinus; species Salvelinus sp. IW2-2015. The sequence continues at coordinate 19,754,574 of NC_036855.1, read as the reverse complement.
TAATGTAATTAAGGAGAGATTATGATGTCCACGTGGCACACCAGATGGTGGCATTCACAGCGATGGGGGAAGGCACAACTGGCACACCACTGCACAAGGGCAGTGAGGCGCAGTCAGTCAGAGCAGGCCAGACTCCCCACCAGAAGGGAGTGTCTGTGTGTGTTGTGTGTGTGTGTGTGGTGTGTGTGTGTGTGTGTGTGTGTGTGTGGTGTGTGTGTGTGTGTGTGTGTGTGTGTGTGTGTGTGTGTGTGTGTGTGTGTGTGTGTGTGTGTGTGTGTGTGTGGTGTGTGTGTGTGTGTTGTGGGTGTGTGTGTGTGTGTGTGTGTGTGGTGTGTGTGTGTGATGCTTGTGTGTGTGTGTGGTGTGATGGTTGTGTGTGTGTGTGTGTGTGTCCCTGAAGGGTTGAGTTGAGTTTGACACCCCAGCATCGAGATGAGAACACAGCCAGTGTGGCTTGAGAAGTGTAGCAGATGTCATGACAATGACATTAGAGTTTAGTCTCATCCCCAATGGAAACATCATCTTAAAAATCGAGTAACTCTGAAGGAAAGTAGCATGTAATCCAGCAGAATACTACTGGACCCTCTGATGGCATTCCTAAACATGTATAATTGGTGGATCTAATCTACCTCTCAATAACTACACTGTGAACAACCACATTACTGATGAGACATTTTAGTGTGCTGGTAAGAGGTACACTTTCAACTAATGCATTTTAGTGCCAAGAAAACAGATGGCACAAAAATAGATTTAATCACATTTGGCAAAGCCATCACGTTTCGGGAAGAGAGAGAAAGCATGGGAGATTTGTCATTCAAGGCAACACAGGGCTATAGCCCGAACTGACCTTTAATTACACACAGAAAAGCATGGATATTATATAGCAGACTGCTGCATTGCAATACTGGATCCTTTGGGGCACTAAGGGTGGGCTTCTTAAAACATGTTATTATAAGCTATTCAGGAGACATGGGAGTTCTTTATGGGCAGACAGAAGAGGGGGAAATGGGACCTCCAGATTTCAACACATCCGCCAGTAATGGGTTCACGCAGTTGATGGGGGCATTGGGGCGTTGAAGATTTCCCAGGTCGAGATACGGCAATTATTACCCTTCGTGGTAAGTTGGTCACAAAGAAATCTCCATCTTTAAAGTCCCCAGACTAGTGTCAGCAAATTAGAATACACAGCAGATGACCTTTACACACAAGGAGGAAAACCCCTGCCGTTTGGATCAACATTGAAACTATGTGGGCAGTTCACTAAAGCATATATTTTTAATTTAGCCTTTTCTTTCACTGAAAAATTACTTTTCACTGAGCAGTACTTCATAATCATTTTGCAATTTTGCAGATTTTGAGAGATAGCTATCAATAGTCAATCCCAGCTTCTGCAAAAATGTGGACCAAAATGACAGCATGACGTTGTAATCAAATTATATTTAGCATGGACCAGAGTGATAAGAGTGCCATAAATAAAGAACATGAACAAAGGGGCCTGGGTTTTAATGAAGGCCTCCCTCATGCCATCTGTAATGATCTGCACACGTTCTACATCTGCACTGCTCCCCCACAGAATCTGGCATAGCCATCATTCATCTTACCCCACAATRCTCAGCGTGAGATGTGACGCACATTAAAAACAATGTAATAGCTGATGTCTTCCACAGTTAGCATGTTGCTGATATCTTGAGAATTTCGCACTCAAGCAATAAATCATGAGGGGGTGTGGTATATGGCAAATATACCACGGCTAACGGCTGTTCTTCGGCACGGCGCATCGTGGAGTGCCTGGACACAGCCCTTAGCTGTGGTATATTGGCCATATACCACAAACCCCCGAGGTGCCTTATAGCTATTATAAATTMGTTAGCGACGTAATTAGAGCAGTAAAAATAAATGTTTTGTCATCCCCGTGGTATAAGGTCTGATATACTACGGCTGACAGCCAATCAGCATTCAGGGCTCGAACCACACGGTTTATAATGAGAATTGAATCACCTTTTCCATAATTAGACCATTACTTTAACAGGTGCACCTCTTCTCAGCCTTCACATGCTTTTCTCTGATCCATCTGAGATCTTATTTTATCTACTACCAGTAGTGAGAATGCCTGTTTCATGGGGGTTGTCAAAACTTCCTGGTGTGAGAAACAACACAAATAAAGCAAAGGATGTGTGTGTGATCATTGGTGTGATCTAGCTAGCAAAATCATTTGGATCTCTCTATCAGCATGCATCCTGTAGTTGTGACATAGAGAAACTAGGACACCAGGGTTCACTAGTCTGATCTGGTTTACGTTGTCTGACTCAGCTTTTTAGTGCTGGTGTTTTGCCAATCTGACACAGTCATGCTCAACAATGAGTGCCATTACTCTCTCATTGACACACATGTACAGTAGCACTCCGCTCTTATGAGCTATGGGCATTGACTCATTGTCAGTTTGTCATGAATAATGATGAGCATAAGAGGTCTCATTACCTTACTATGTTCATTAAATCTTGTTTAGTTTCTGTGTGCTTGATCTCATTGAGCATTATTAACTCAAATAAGATGTTCGGTCTGTAACAGATGCTTTTACCATATTTCTTGCTCACAACCACATTGCTCTCTGTACAGTRCTAAACTTGTTCCTAGAAATGACAGGCCCGAATCAATCAGCGTTATGGCTCTGTGTGCACGCCATTACAAGATGCAGATTGATGTATTCTAACGCCACTCAATTGGCTGCAACATAATTTGTTCCATCCCACTGTGTTCCAGGGGTATGGCTGCTTCAGCTTCTATCGTTACAGATTCATCGTAGAAAGTGCTTGGGTGGGATTACAGCCTGTTCATTTCTATGCTTGACTTGGCTGAATGGTTTTCGTCATATGAATGGTAAAAAGGGATCAATGCGGCTATACGAATAAATTAAAACATGTTAACTCTGCCCTAAGCACAAATACATGACAGGAAAACAGGAAATCATTAGGCCTACAACATGACAAGAAAATGTCAACATATAGCACACACCAATTATGTGTATTTGATGTAATTATTATCCACAAAACAATGGCAAAGAGGAACAGAATTTCAGATTTTTTACTTGAGGGAGGCTTAAAACAATTCTTATGACACCGGGAGAAGTAAATGCTATTTTGACAAGCTTGTCTACTTAGATAGAACAAAAAAACTGTTCAATATCTTCTTCAGTTATCATCAGATTAGTGCCTGAAATGGGCCTTCCCAAGGTTCTTCCAAAAGCATGGGACAAGATTAGGCTGTGTGTGATAGGGTTAGATAGGCCTATGGAGATAGGTCTAGCCTATAACCTACACTGACGTGACCATTGCAGGTGGGCTTGTGACACCAACCATACTGTCAACTCACAAGACAAGACATAAGAATAAACAAACAAACACTTAATGTATAAGTCCAATATGCAAATTTGAGTTACGTACCAGAGGAAATAAGATTGACCCATCTCTGGTTGAAGTTAATTATCTTAACCATGATAGCATTCCTGGAAAAGCATTGACACTGGCTCTGTAGTGGCAATGTGAATAGTCCCATCAAAGGACACACAGCAGAATGAAATTGACAAACAGTTGACCAAGGTAAGATACAAAATATTTACAGGCCTACAGTACCTGTCCAGCACAATGCATCCTCTCTCACCTGTTCCATTTGGCAGACATTTCTAATTGACATTTCCAGGTGYTCTCATTCTAAGGTAAGAATGCCAATTGCTGGCTGGTCCATCCCAGAAAGTTGACGGAGAATCACTCCAACACGTTTTTGAAACTGTAAATTGACATCCWTCCGGGTAATCAGGTCAAGGCTAGAAGGTATCCTGCTTTTGTCAAATTAACGTCAAAAGTTGATTTGTTTTGTGCATTTTAGCTAACCCTAACCCTTTTCCTAACATGAACCTAATTCAATTCAATTCAAATCAAATTGTATTTGTCACATGCGCAGAATAAAACAGGTGTAGACCTTACAGTGAAATGCTTACATACAAGCKCTTAACCAAAAATGCAGTTTTAAGAAAAAGTGTTAAGTAAAAAATAGATGAGTAAAAAGTTAAAAGAGCAGCAGTAGAATAACAGTACCGAGGTTATATACAGGGGAAACCGCTACAGAGTCAATGCGCAGGGGCACCGGTTAGTTGAGGAAATTGAGGTAATATGTACATGTAGGTAAAGTTAAAGTAAGAATTATCCTAACGTGCTGTGTTAATTCTCCTAACCTGCTGCGTAAGTTCTCCTAACCTGCTGTGTTAATTCTAATAACCTGCTGCGTAAATTCTCCTAACCTGCTGTGTTAATTCTCCTGCTGGGTAAGCTGGGTAAGTTCTCCTGACCTGCTTTGTTAGTTCTCCTAACCTGCTGTGTAAATTCTTGTAAACTGCTGGTTTGATTCTCCTACACTGCTGAGTACGTTCTCCTAACCTGCTGTGTAAATTATCCCTATCTGCTGTGTTAGCTCTCCTAAACAGCTGTGTTAGCTCTCCTAACCTGCTGTGTAAGTTCCCCTAAACTGCTSCGTAAGTTATCCTAAACTGATGGGTAAGCTCTCCAAACCTGCTGTGTTAGTTCTCCTAAACTGCTGTGTTAGTTCTCCTAAACTGCTGTGTTAGTTCTCCTATCCTGCTGTGTTAGTTCTCCTATCCTGCTGTGTTAGTTCTCCTAAACTGCTGTGTTAGTTCTCTTAAACTGCTGTGTTATTTCTCCTAAACTTCTGTGTTAGTTCTCGTAACCTGCTTATGGTAATTCTCCTTACTGGCTGTGTTAGTTCTCCAAAACTGCAGTTAGCTCTCCAAAACTGCACTGTTAATCCTAATGGGTAAGATCAAACAATCAATCAAATGTATTTTTAAAGCCCTTCTTACATCAGCTGTCACGCCCTGACCTTAGTTATCTCTGTTTTCTTTATTKTTTTGGTTGGGTCAGGGTGTGACGAGGGTGGGTATGCTAGTTTTGTATTGTCTAGTTTTTTTTTTAAGTCTAGGGGTTTTGGTAGTCTAGGTATATGTATGTCTATGGTGGCCTGAATTGGTTCCCAATCAGAGTGTCACGTTCTGACCTTAGTTCCTTTTTTATGTCTTTATTTTAGTTTGGTCAGGGCGTGAGTTGGGGTGGGCATTCTATGTTGTTTTTCTATGTTTTGTTCTGTATGTTATATTTCTATGTGTTTGGCCTAGTATGGTTCTCAATCAGAGGCAGGTGTCGATCGTTTTTCTTTAGGTAGCCTGTTTTCCCACTATGGGTTGTGGGTAGTTGTTTTCTGTTTCAGTGTTTACACCATTCGGGACTGTTTCGGTTTTCATTTTGAGTCTCTTGTTCTTTTTGTATTTTGTATTCATTATCATTAAAAGATATTATGGATACGTACCACGCTGCACATTGGTCCGATATTTCCTACTCCTCCTCAGACGAAGAGGACGAAAGCCGTTTCACAGAGGCAGCTGTTTATCGTTGTCTCTGATTGGGGGTCATATTTAGGTTGCCATTTTCCCTTTTMSTATCATGGGTTCTTGATCTATGTTTAGTTGCCTGTCTGCACTATCCATATTAGCTTCACGGTTKGTTTTGTTATTTTGTTCGTTTGTTCAGTGTTCGTTCTTTTAATAAAGAAGAATGTACGCTTACCAGGCTGCGCCTTGGTCTCCTCCATACGACGGCCGTGACATCAGCTGATGTCACAAAGTGCTGTACAGAAACCCAGCCTAAAACCCCAAACAGCAAGCAATGCAGGTGTAGAAGCACAGTGGCTAGGAAAAACTCCCTATAAAGGCCAGAACCTAGSAAGAAACCTATAGAGAGGAACCAGGCTATAAGTGGTGGCCAGTCCTCTTCTGGCTGTGCCAGGTGGAGATTATAACAGATCATGGCCAAGATGTTCACAGATGATCGGCAGGGTCAAACAAAAGTAATCACAGTGGTTGTAGAGGGTGCAACAGGTCAGCAACTCAGGAGTAAATGTCAGTTGGCTCTTCATAGCCGATCATTCAGAGAGTCTCTACCGCTCCTGCTGTCTCTAGGGAGTTAAAAACAGCAGGTCTGGGACAGGTAGCACGTCCGGTGAACAGGTCAGGGTTCCATAGCCYCAGGCAGAACATTTGAAACTGGAGCAGCKGCATGACCAGGTGGACTGGGGACAGCAAGGAGTCATCAGGCCAGGTAGTCCTGAGGCACGGTCCTAGGGTTCAGGTCCTCTGAGAGAGAAAGATAGAAAGAGAGAGAATTAGAGAGAGCATACTTAAATTCACACAGGACACCGTAGAAGACAAGAGAAATACTCCAGATATAACAGACTGACCCTAGCCCCCCGACACATAAACAATTACAGCATAAATACTGGAGGCTGAGACAGGAGGGGTCGGGAGACACTGACGATACCCCCGGACAGGGCCAAACAGGCAGGATATAACCCCAGCCACTTTGCCAAAGCACAGCCCCCAAACCACTAGAGGGATATCTCAACCATCAACTTACCATCCTGAGACAAGGCCGYGTATAGCCCACGAAGATCTCCCCCATGGCACAACCCAGGGGGGTGCCAACCTGGACAGGAAGATCACYTCAGTGATTCAACCCACTCAAGTGACGCACCCCTCCTAGGGATGGCATGGAAGAGCACCAGTAAGCCAGTGACTCAGCCCCTGTAATAGGGTTTGAGGCAGAGAATCCCAGTGGAGAGAGGGGAACCGGCCAGGCAGAGACAGCAAGGGCGGTTCGTTGCTCCAGAGCCTTTCCGTTCACCTTCACACTRCTGGGCCAGACTACACTCAATCATAGGACCTACTGAAGAGATGAGTCTTCAATAAAGACTTAAAGGTTAAGACCGAGTCTGCGTCTCTCACATGGATAGGCAGACCATTCCATAAAAATTGAGCTCTATAGGAGAAAGCCCTGCCTCCAGCTGTTTGCTTAGAAATTCTAGGGACAATAAGGAGGCCTGCGTCTTGTGACCGTAGCGTACGCGTAGGTATGTATGGCAGGACCAAATTGGAAAGATAGGTAGCAGCAAGCCCATGTAATGCTTTGTAGGTTAGCAGTAAAACCTTGAAATCAGCCCTTGCCTTAACAGGAAGCCAGTGTAGGGAGGCTAGCACTGGAGTAATATGATCAAATTGTTTGGTTCTAGTCAAGATTCTAGCAGCCATGTTCAGCACTAACTGAAGTTTATTTATTGCTTTATCCGGGTAGCCGGACAAGTAGAGCATTGCTGTAGTCTAACCAAGAAGTAACAAAAACATGGATACATTTTTCTGCTTAATTTTTGGACAGAACGTTTCTGATTTTTGCAATGTTACGTAGATGGAAAAAAAGCTGTCCTTGAAACAGTCTTGATATGTTRGTCGAAAAAAAGATCAGGGTCCAGAGTAATGACGAGGTCCTTCACAGTTTTATTTGAGARGACTGTACAATCATCATGATTAATTGTCAGATTGAACAGAATATCTCTTCTTTTCTTGTGACCCAGAACAAGCATCTCTGTTTTGTCCGAGTTTAAAAGTAGAACATTTGCCGCCATTTAGGCTGGGTTTCTGTACAGCACTTCGAGATATTAGCTGATGTACGAAGGGCTATATAAAATAAACTTGATTGATTGATTGATCCACTTCCTTATGTCTGAAATACAGGCTTCCAGGTAGGGCAATTTTGGGGCTTGACCATGTTTCATCGAAATGTACAGCTGTGTGTCATCTGCATAGCAGTGAAAGTTAACATTATGTTTCCGAATGACATCACCAAGAGGTAAAATATATAGTGAAAACAATAGTGGTCCTAAAACGGAGCCTTGAGGAACARCGAAATTTACAGTTGATTTGTCAGAGGACAAACCAGCCACAGAGACAAACTGATATCTTTCCGACAGATAAGATCTAAACCAGGCCAGAACTTGTCCGTGTAGACCAATTTGGGTTTCCAATCTCTCCAAAAGAATGTGGTAATCGATGGTATCAAAAGCAGCACTAATGTCTAGGAGCACGCAGACAGATGCAGAGCCTCGGTCTGATGCCATTAAAAGGTAATTTACCACCTTCACAAGTGCAGTCTCAGTGCTATGATGGGGTCTAAAACCAGAATGAAGCATTTCGTATACATTGTTTATCTTCAGAAAGGCAGTGAATAGCTGCGCAACAGCTTTTAAATTTTTTTGGGAGAGGAATGGGAGATTAGATAGTTTTAAAAATATTTTCTGGGTCAAGTTTGCTTTTTTCAAGAGAGGCTTTATTACTGCCACTTTTAGTGAGTTTGGTAGGTCAACGAGGTCAATGTAAATGTTAAGTAAATGTTAAGGTCAGCGACGAGACAGCCTATAGGGAGGAGGTCAGAGACCTGGCCGGGTGGTGCAGAATAACAACCTATCCCTCAACGTGACCAAGACTAAGGAGATGAATTGTGGGACTACAGGAAAGGAGGACCGAGCACGCTCCCGTTCTCATCGACAGGGCTGTAGTGGAGCATGTTGAGACCTTCAAGTTCCTTGGTGTCCACATCAACAACAAACTAGAATGGTCAAACACACCAAGACAGTTGTGAAGAGGGCACGACAAAGCATATTCCCCTCAGGAAACTAAAAGGATTTGGCATGGGTCCTGAGATCCTCAAAAGGTTCTACAGCTGCAACATCGAGAGCATCCTGACTGTTGCATCACTGCCTGTACGGCAATTGCTTGGCCTCTGACCGCAAGGCACTACAGAGGGTAGTGCGTACGGCCCAGTAATAAGTGGGGCTAAGCTGCCTGCCATCCAGGACCTCTACACCAGGCGGTGTCAGAGGAAGGCCCTAAATATTGTCAAAGACCCCAGCCACCCCAGTTCATAGACTGTTCTCTCTACTACGAATGGCAAGCGGTACCGGAGTGCCAAGTCTAGGACAAAAAGCTTCTCAACAGTTTTTACCCCCAAGCCATAAGACTCCTGAACAGGTAACCAAATGGGTTGCATTGTGTGCCCCCACCACCCCGGAACCCTCGTTGTGCTTACTCTCTGTTAATATATATTGCATAGTCACTTTAACTACATTCATGTACATACTACCTCAATTGGCCCGACCAAACCAGTGCTCCGCACATTGGCTAACAGGGCTATTGCATTGTGTCCCACCACCCGCCAACCCCTCTTTTTACGCTACTGCTACTCTCTGTTCATCATGTATGCATAGTCAGTTTAACCATACTACATGTACATACTACCTCAATAAGCTGACTAACGGTGTCTGTATATAGAAGCCGTTTATTATGTTCAACATAGGAGGGCCAAGCACAGGAAGAAGCTCTTCAGTAGTTTACTTGGAATAGGGTCCATTATGCAGCTTGAAGGTTTAGAGGCCATGATTATTTTTCATCAATGTGTCAAGATTATAGTATTTAAAAAACTTGTAAAGTGTTCCCTTGATCCTAGTTCCTGGCAGAGTTGTGCAGACAACTGAGTTTTGGAGGAAACACAGATTTAAAGAGGAGTCCGTAATTTGCTTTCTAATGATCATGTTCTTTTCCTCAAAGAATTCATGAATTTTATCACTGCTGAAGTGGAAGCTATCCTCTCTTGGGGAAGGCTGCTGTTTTTAGTTAGCTTTGCGGACAGTATCAAAAATACCATTTTGGATTGACCTTATTTTCCTCAATTAGCTGGGGAAAAATAGGATGATCGAGCAGCAGTGAGGGCTCGTCGATACTGCACGGTACTGTCTTTCCAAGATAGTCGGAAGACTTCCAGTTTGGTGTTAGCGCCATTTTCCGTTACAATTTTCTGGAAGGAGGGCCAAGCTAAAGAGGGCCAAACTAAAAACATTTGTCATAAGAAACTAGCTCCCTGGTATACAGAAAATTCCCGAGCTCTGAAGCAAGCTTCCAGCAACCTACCCGGATAAAGCACTAAATAAACTTTCAGTTAGTGCTAAATACGGCTGCTAGAATCTTGACTAGAACCAAAAAATGTGATCATATTACTCCAGTGCTAACCTCCCTACACTGGCTTCCTGTTAAGGCTGATCAAGGTTTTACTGCTAACCTACAAAGCATTACATGGCTTGCTGCTACCTATCTTTCTAATTTGGTCTGCCATACATACCTACCGTACGCTACGGTCACAAGACGCAGGCCTCCTAATTGTCCCTAGAATTTCTAAGCAAACAGCTGGAGGCAGGGCTTTTCTCCTATAGAGCTCAATTTTTATGGAATGGTCTGCCTACCCATGTGAGAGACGCAGACTCGTTCTCAACTTTTAAGTATTTTCTGAAGACTCATCTCTTCAGTGGGTCATATGATTGAGTGTAGTCTGGCCCAGGAGTGTGAAGGTGAACGGAAAGGCTCTGGAGCAACGAACCGCCCTTGCTGTCTCTGCCTGGCCGGTTCCCCTCTCTCCACTGGGATTCTCTGACTCTAACCCTATTACAGGGGCTGAGTCACTGGCTTACTGGTGCTCTTTCATGCCGTCATAGGAGGGGTGCGTCACTTGAGTGGGGTTGAGTCACTGACGTGATCTTCCTGTCTGGGTTGGCACCCCCCCCTTGGGTTGTGCCGTGGCGGAGATCTTTGTGGGCTATACTCGGCCTTGTCTCAGGATGGTAAATTGGTGGTTGAAAATATCCCTCTAGTGGTGTGGGGGCTGTGCTTTGGCAAAGTGGGTGGGGTTATATCCTTCCTGTTTGGCCCTGTCCGGGGTATCATCGGATGGGGCCACAGTGTCTCCTGACCCCTCCTGCCTCAGCCTCCAGTATTTATGCTGCAGTAGTTTATGTGTCGGGGGGCTAGGGTCAGTTTGTTATATCTGGAGTACTTCACCTGTCTTATCCGGTGTCTGTGTGAATTAAGTATGCTCTCTCTAATTCTCTCTTTCTCTCTTTCTTTCTCTTTCTTGGAGGACCTGAGCCCTCAGGACCATGCCTCAGGACTACCTGGCATGATGACTCCTTGCTGTCCCGTCCACCTGGTCTGTGCTGCCTCCAGTTTCAACTGTTCTGCCTGCGGCTATGGAACCCTGACCTGTTCACCGGACGTGCAACCTGTCCCAGACCGCTGTTTTCAACTCTCTAGAGACTGCAGGAGCGGTTAGAGATACTCTTAATGATCGGCTATGAAAGCCAACTGACACTTACTCCTGAGGTGCTGACTTGCTGCACCCTCGACAACTACTGTGATTATTATTATTTGCCATGCTGGTAATTTATGAACATTTGAACATCCTTGGCCATGTTCTGTTATAAATCTCCACGGCACAGCCAGAAGATTACTGGCCACCCCTCATAGCCTGGTCCTCTTAGGTTTCTTCCTAGGTTTTGGCCTTTCTAGGGAGTTTTTTCTAGCCACTGTGCTTCTACAGCCTGCATTGCTTGCTGTTTGGGGTTTAGGCTCTGTTTCTATACAGCACTTTGAGATATCAGCTGATGTAAGAAAGCTATATACAGTTGGGGCAAAAAACTATTTAGTCAGCACCAATTGTGCAAGTTTCTCCACTAAAAAGATGAGAGAGGCCTGTAATTTTCATCATAGGTACACTTAACTATGACAGACAAATAGAAAAAACAAATCCAGAAAATCACCATTGTAGGATTTTTAATCAATTTATTTGCAAATGATGGTGGGAAAATAAGTATTTGGTCACCTACAAACAAGCAAGATTTCTGGCTCTCACAGACTGTAACTTCTTCTTTAAGAGGCTCCTCTGTCCTCCACTTGTTACCTGTATTAATGGCACCTGTTTGAACTTGTTATCAGTTATAAAAGACACCTGTCCACAACCTCAAACAGTCACACTCCAAACTCACTATGGCCAAGCCAAAGAGCTGTCAAAGGACACCAGAAACAAAATTGTAGACCTGCACCAGGCTGGGAAGACTGCATCTGCAATAGGTAAGCAGCTTGTTTGAAGAAATCAACTGTGGGAGCAATTATTAGGAAATGGAAGACATACAAGACCACTGATAATCTCCCTCAATCTGGGGCTCCAGGCAAGATCTCACCCCGTGGGGTCAAAATGATCACAAGAACACTGAGCAAAAATCCCAGAACCACACGGGTGGACCTAGTGAATGACCTGCAGAGAGCTAGGACCAAAGTAACAAAGCCTACCATCAGTAACACACTACGCCGCCAGGGACTCAAATCCTGCAGTGACAGACGTGTCCCCCTGCTTAAGCCAGTACATGTCCAGGTCGTCTGCAGTTTGCTAGAGAGTATTTGATGATCCAGAAGAAGATTGGGAGAATGTCATATGGTCAGATGAAACCAAAATAGAACTTTTTGGTAAAAACTCAACTCGTCGTGTTTGGAGGACAAAGAATGCTGAGTTGCATCCAAAGAACACCATACCTACTGTGAAGCATGGGGGTGGAAACATCATGCTTTGGGGCTGTTTCCAGGACGACTGATCCGTGTAAAGGAAAGAATGAATGGGGCCATGTATCGTGAGATTTTGAGTGAAAACCTCCTTCCATCAGCAAGGGCATTGAAGATGAAACTGTGGGTCTTTCAGCATGACAATGATCCCAAATCTTTGGAGGGAGTTGAAAGTCCGTGTTGCCCAGCAACAGCCCCAAAACATCACTGCTCTAGAGGAGATCTGCATGGAGGAATGGACCAAAATACCAGCAACAGTGGTGAAAACCTTGTGAAGACTTACAGAAAACGTTTGACCTCTGTCATTGCCAACAAAGGGTATATAACAAAGTATTGAGATAAACTTTTGTTATTGACCAAATACTTATTTTCCACCATCATTTGCAAATAAATTCATAAAAAATCTACAATGTGATTTTCTGGATTTTTTTGTCTCATTCTGTCTGTCATAGTTGAAGTGTACCTGTTATGAAAATTACAGGCCTCTCTCATCTTTTTAAGTGGGAGAACTTGCACAATTGGTGGCTGACTAAATACTTTTTTGCCCCACTGTAAATAAATTTGATTTGATGTGATTTGATTTAACCTGCTGCGTTAGTTCTCCTAAACCACTGTGTTAATTCTCCTAACCTGCTGCGTAAATTCTCCTAACCTGCTGCGTAAATTCTCCTAACCTGCTGCGTTAGTTCTCCTAACCATCTGCGTAAGTTCTCCAAACCTGCTGCGTTAGTTCTCCTAACCTGCTGTGTTAGTTCTCCTAACCTGCTGTGTTAGTTCTCCTGACCTGATTTGTTAGTTCTCCTAACCTGCTGTGTAAATTCTTCTAACCTACAGTGTTAATTCTCCTAACCTGCTGTGTTAGTTCTCCTAGCCTGCTGGGTAAGTTCTGCTAACCTGCTTTGTTAGTTCTCCTAATCTGCTGCGTAAGTTCTCCTAAATTGCTGGGTAGATTCTCCTAAACAACTGAGTAAGTTCTCTTAACCTGCTGTGTTTGCTATCCTAAACAGCTGTGTTAATTCTCCTAACCAGCTGTGTAAATTCTCGTAACCTGCTATGTAAGTTCTCCTAACCTGCTGTGTTAATTCTCCTAACCTGCTGTCTTAATTTTCCCTTTCTGCTGTGTTAGCTCTCCTAAACAGCTGTGTTAATTCTCTTAATCTGCTGGGTAAGATCTCCTAACCGGCTGTGTTAATTCTCTTAATCTGCTGGGTAAGTTCTCCTAACCTGCTGCGAAAATTCTCCTAACCTGCTGCGTAAGTTCTTCCTAACCTGCTGCTTAAGTTCTCCTAACCTGTTGGGCATGTTCTCCCAACTCTGCCTAGAAGGCCAGCATCCCGGAGTTGCCTCTTCACTGTTGACGTTTAGACTGGTGTTTTGCGGGTTAGGGTTAGTTAATATTTAATGAAGCTGCCAGTTGAGGACTCGTGAGGCGTCTGTTTCTCAAACTAGACACTCTAATGTACTTGTCCTCTTGCTCAGTTGTGCACCGGAGCCTCCCACTCCTCTTTCTATTCTGGTTTGCGCCAGTTTGCGCTGTTCTGTGAAGGGAGTAGTGCACAGCGTTGTACGAGATCTTCAGTGTCTTGGCAATTTCTCACATGGAATAGCCTTCATTTCTCAGAACAAGAATAGACTGACGAGTTTCAGAAGAAAGTTCTTTGTTTCTGGCCATTTTGAGCCTGTAATCGAACCCACAAATGCTGATGCTCCAGATACTCAACTAGTCTAAAGAATGCCAGTTTTATTGCTTCTTTAATCAGACAAAAGTTTTCAGCTGTGCTAGCATAATTGCAAAATGTTTTTCTAATGATCAATTAGGTTTTTTGAAATGATAAACTTGGATTAGCTAACATCACGTGCCATTGGAACACAGGAGTGATGTTTGCTGATAATGGGCCTCTGTACGCCTATGTAGATATTCCATAAATAAATTGCAGTTTTCAGCTACAATAGTCATTTACAACATTAACAATGTCTACTCTGTATTTCTGATCAATTTGATGTAATTTTAATGGACAAAAAAATTGCTTTTCTTTCAAAAACAAGGAAATTTCAAGGTGACCCCAATCTTTTGAAAGGTGGTGTATATTGTTTTATTGGTTATATGATTTTGCTATTGATTACTGCACTGTTGAGTAAAGCTTGCAAGTTAAGCATTTCTCTGAAAATACTTGATCTTGGCCGTCAGAGGGATATTTATACCTCCAATTTCAAGGTTTACTTTTGTTCTACTTGGTCTGTAACAAGTATATTGACTCAATATTGCATGATGCATCCTTGACTAGGCTACAAGCTGCTAACATTAAACAAAATTCAAAAGGCACATTTTTYCATAGATGACAAAATRCCACGTTTTTGCTTATCCGTTTCACACACATCCCCCCCAAAAATGTAATGTGGTCAAAATACAACATTTTAGTTAATCGTACATCATTTTTTTCTAAGTCGAGGAGCCTTAAGGTCTTGTAAAATAGCTGTCATGTACCTCTATTACCATCATAGACCACTAGTAAGGAGGTTAACTKTAAATCTTCAGTGGATGTAACTGTGGGTTCAAGGGCCCCTCGCGTCAAGCTTTTTTTGTTACGAAAAAACWGTTCACTGCTGYTCCTCGACACTAGATTRAAATAAGGAGTATGTGAAGAAGTGGATGATTATTGTAATGCATATAAAACGTTGTACATGTAGTAAGTGTGGCCTACACTTCTGTTATATAGCCTATATTGTAGGGGAAATMATTTATGTAGCAGTAGCCTATGTGTCGGTCTGCAAGAAGGACTTCCGTTTGCAACAGCTGTAATTTTACATTTCAACTGGAAAAAARGGTATCTCTCCTTAGATTCGTACTTGCCACAAACTGCAAAATGACCAGGAGCCAGGCTAGCTAAACTGTATGCTATTCGTCCAATTGAAATGTCGCACATGTTTTAGTAATATTTAATAGCAGAATTGACTTCAGTTAAGGACACTTTCGTGAAAAAGTGTTCAATCATTGTCAACTACGSCAACATTTGTAATTGGCTGATGCAGATTTTGAGATGTGTTCTCAAGTATGGACCCGTAGGGTTCAGATGTATTTACTGCTGAATCTCAGGTTGCCACATTTCAGCTAGCCCTATCCCTAAACTGTCTGCATCACACAAGTGCAGCATGTCAAAATCTGATTGGATGCATTTGCTCTTTTGTTCCCATTTTTGTTGGTGGTGCACTCTTTGATGGTGAGTACATCTTACAGAGTGTGGCTTAATGGCAGTTTGCCTCCAACCACTATGCTGCAGTTAGGAAAAGCTAGATTGATTKGTGAACAAATTAATGCAAGAAAGAGATCATTCCCCCTCCCTAAACTAATTTGCTGTCCTGAATCTCTTATTAATAAGTCAATCCAATTAACATTTCTAAAGAAATGGCTATTGCTGTAGTAAATCTACTATATTCAATAAACTTAATTACAATAAATTCAGTAAACATTTAGGTTGAATGCAGTAACTGTGTCACTTACACCACTAGGATGCTTTAAACATAATTTAATAAAATGGCAAAGGAACCTCTGCAAAGCCACTTAACTTTGTAAAAGCCTTGCATACACATTAAGCTAAAGCTTATTTGGACAGGAATAGATAACAATTGATCTGGATTTCCTTGCAAATATTTGATCACTCCTAAGTTGTTATTGGGTGACTTCACTGTGGTCGCCTCTAATTGCTGTTTGTCACTGGTCTCACTTGTCATTCGATGCAAAGCTCGGAGGCCACTTTTTCTTTTGGATCCCAAGAAGCCGGCAGAAGTCAATACTGGGGAATACTAATCTTTCTGGGTTTAGTCATGATGTAGTATGCTCTATTTCAAACGAGCGGTGATTAGAAATATATGAGCTGTAAATCTTCTGTGCAGGAAGGCCATTGTCAAGTCTGCCCAACAGCACTAGACTACATGCAGCACTACAGGAAAAAGCAGCATAATAAGATTGAGCAAAACCTTGTTTAAATACTGTAGTTCAAGAAGAAAAGATTGTTGACTCTGAAGCTAAGATTCTAGTCCACTTGTCTCAGATGTTCACCTGTGTTGCACAGCTGGTTTGTGAAGGAGTGAGGGTACTACAGTATTACCTCGATAACTAGTATCCCAGAAAAGGCCTTGAAGTTAACTATGCCGTCTTTCCAGAGGTCCAGTATAATTCCTGAGTTCCAGGAGACCCTGTCTGAGGCCCTGCCAGAGCTGACCACAGAGCCCATCACTTGAGTTGTTGTGGTGGTGTGCCGAAGCAAGGAACCTGCTGGATACTTTTTTGTGAGTAACTTCTTCTTGCTTTTTTAATCATTCACTCTTTTAGATTGAGGATACATTATGAAGCATATTATTTAATAAAAGCATATAGCAATGCTTATCATGGAATATAAATAAATGTTACTGCACTTCGCTCAGCATTTTCCAGTTACTTTGACATCAACCTCATTTGAAGGCAAATATATTATGTTATGCTTATGCATATGCATATGTTGTAAAGTAGGTACATTACTATTTTGGTAAATTCAATACCTTCTGTAATCAGCATTTGATCAAAACTGTGTTCTCAATAACATTGCTGTGTTGTTGTGGATTCTACCATTTTGTTTTTGGAGGGTAGCCATGAAGCACTTGGACATGCCCTTGGCTATCACTTCTGAGTAGTGTTGTGTTTTTTGTGAGACGAATCAAATAACTAATTCATGCAGTTTACTTTGATGATGGAGATGATTACTGTAGACCTATTTGTTGCCATTAGTCCTTTAGCCTTACCAAAGGCTATGGTTTAACAACCCTTGGTGAATGCCCCCACAGTTCTGGCACTGTGTCCCCATGTTTGTTTAACACTCTCAGCGAAGAGGGGTTGCCGGCTGTTTGGCACCCCAGCAAGTTTGAACAATCTGGTTGTGAGAGAGAGGAAAGTAGGACAGCAATATCACTGGCCCATGGGAACCATGTTTATATTTTTGAACGAGTGAGAAGTGAGAGCTAGCGAGAGAGAGAGATGGAGAGAGGAAGATGTTTTGTGAATTTAGCAAAGCACAAAGCATACACAGTGATGTAGCCTGAAGTAGGCTCAAGGGCAGATCTCTACTCCTTTTCTTTCTCTACCCTCTCTCTTTCTTTTTCCTTCCTCTCATCCCCTTCTCTCTCTTCCTGCCCCAACCCACACAGCCCAACTGTTGTAATCTCTGGTGGGTGATGGTGGGTTGGCATTGTGACGATGCGTTGCCTACTGGCATTGGGACTGCATGCATACCACATGGCAGTGAACGAGAATGAAAATGCTGCTTGACTTCCTGCTTGGTTTCTTCAGTAGGATAGATCCCTCTGTTACTGAAGGGAATGGATGTGTTGCTCCGCTTTGGTAGTGTGGTTACATCAATGGCAAGTCATGTTCTTCTGCTGTTCATGTTATAGACTAGACCTTCTTTGGTTGCTCCTTTTTGAATTCCTCTTCAACAATGACTGCTTTTTAGAAATACGTTTTATGCCGTAGTAGATCAATGAGCTGATTAACTCTTTTGCTCTCCACTACAGTGCACTCACATCTCTGAACTTGAACAGGTTGTTCCTACACAAGAGAGCAGGCCCAGATCAAACACTGTTCCACAGGGATCAGGATCTTTGCTCAAGCTGCAGCAGCCGCCCCACATCAAACACCTTAAGCGGGCACTGGCACTGACACAGACACTTTGGGCCGCAAAGGGAAGCTGGGTGTCATTCAAATTTGCCTGAGCATATAACATACTACCCTCATGAACACATTAACATAAGTTTATTTGGAGGAGTGTAGCGCTAGCCTGAGATCTGAGCCTCCTGTAATTGGCTAGGACCTCCGCTGAATCGGTTTACCAACCTTTGATGACTCTGAATCTTGTGTCCGTTTTATACTGTAGAAGCAGGGTTGGGTAGGTTACCTTCCAAATGTAATCCGTTTCAGTTACTAGCTTCCTGTCCAAAACTGTAATCATTAATGTAACTTTTGGATGACCCAAATGCATTAACATAATCGGATTACTTTCAGTTACTTTTGGATTGCTTCACCCTTWGAGGGATTCAAATAAGACAAAAAAAGGATCCATCAAACACATTTGGTGTGTCATCATAGTGGTCTCTGACTTGTTGTAAGACTCAATCACATGGAACAAACTTAAAATTGCGCCTATTTTCAATGCTGAAATTAATGTTGTTGAGAAAACAGAAAGGTGTCATAATGTATTTTTACCCAAACATCCTTTTTTAATCGAAAAGTAATCCAATATGTAATCATCTAGTTTTCCAGAAGTATCTGTAATCTGATGACAATATTTTTGCTGGTAACGTAACTGATTATACTTACAGTTTTGTTTTGTTAATCAGATTACATGTAACTGACTACATGTAATCAGTTACTCCCCAACCCTGTGTAGAAGAATTATCATTCAGCAGTTTATTGGTGATCTCGATGACTGGGAGGCAATGTGTGCTTCACCTACGGTGCATTCGGAAACTATTCAGACCCCTTCCCTTTTTCCACATTTTGTTACGTTACAGCCTTATTCTAAAATTGCTTTAATAAATGTTTTTCCTCATCACATTTATTAAAAATACAAAACAGAAATTCAGACCCTTTGCTATGAGACTTGAAATTGAACTCAGGTGCATCCTGTTTCCATTGATCATCCTTGAGATGTTTCTACAACTTGATTGGAGTCCACCTGTAGTAAATTCAATTGATTGGACATGATTTGGAAAGGCACACACCTGTCTATATAATGGTCCCACAGTTGACAGTGKAAGTCAGAGCAAAAACCAAGCCATGAGGTTGAATAAATTGTCCGTAGAGCTCAGAGACAGGATTGTGTCGAGGCACAGGTCTGGGGAAGGGTACCAAAACATTTCTGCAGCGTTGAAGGTCCTCAAAAACACAGTGGCCTCCATCATTCTTAAATGCTCTTACTCTTACTAGAGCTAGCCACTTGGCCAAACTGAGCAATCAGGAGAGAAGGGCTTTGGTAAGGGAGGTGACCAAGAACCCGATGGTCACTCTGACAGAGCTCCAGAGTTCCTCTGGAGATGGGAGAACCTTCCAGACGGACAACCATCTTTGCAGCACTCCACCAATCAGGCTTTTATGGTAAAAGACGGAAGCCACTCCTCAGTAAAAGGCACAACAGCCCGCTTGGAGTTTGCCAAAAGGCACCTAAAGGACTCTTAGACCATAAGAAACAAGATTTTCTGGTCTGATGAAACCAAGATTGAACTCTTTGACCTGAATGCCAAGTGTCACGTCTGGAGGAAACCTGGCACCATCCCTACAGTGAAGCATGGTGGTGGGGATGTTTTTCAACGGCAGGGACTMGGAAACTAGTCAGGATTGAGGGAAAGGTGAACGGAGAAAAGTACAGAGAGKTGAAAACCTGCTCAGGACCTCAGACTGGGGTGAAGGTTCACCTTCCAACAGGACAACGACCCTAAGCACACAGCAAAGACAATGCGTGAGGGGCTTCGGGACAAGTCTCTGAATGTCCTTGATTGGCCCAGCCAGAGCCCGATCGAACATCTCTGGAGCGACCTGAAAATAGCTGTGCAGCGATGCTCCCCATCCAACCTGACAGAGCTTGAGAGGATCTGCAGTGAACAAGCTTGTAGTGTCATACCCAAGAAGCCTAGAGGCTGTACTTGCTGCCAAAGGTGCTTCAACAAAGTACTGAGTAAAGGTTATTTAGGTTTTTAATTTGTAATACATTTGCAAGCATTTCTAAAGACCTGTTTTTGCTTTGTCATTATGGGGTATTGTGTGTAGATTGATGAGGGGGAAAAACGGTTAAATCCATTTTAGAATAAGGCTGTAACGTAACAAAATGTGGAAAAAGTCAAGAGGTCTGAGTACTTTCCGGATGCACTGTAAGTGCTCCCTCAGTAATGTGGTCTACTGTATTAGCACAATGATTTGTCTTCAAGCTCACGTGATTATTGAAATAATCTACTATATCAGTTTTTTTTTGGTATGGCTCTAATGATATTTTGGTTTCAATGGTAGCAGTTGTCTTTCATAGCCTTTTCCCAGCTAAAGTCCCACGAGGCTCCCTATTGTAGGTGCTCGCTCTCATTATTAACTCAGTGACGTTTTCCGTCTTTTGAGATCTGTCAGGAATTACCAGTACTCCCAATAGATTGACCTATTCCATAGCAGTTTTTCATTTGTGTAGAATTGGCAGTTGGATATGTCAGTCAATCAGCCCACTTTATATGTGTACATGACATCAAAATGACAAGATCAGAGTTCAAAGATTGATATAAAGTCAGATACCGTTCTTCAGACTTTTGGAAAGTGGAAGTGGAAACACTCACAGCAATGAGCCCTGTTGGACGATGGGAGCCACATAACAGAAGATAGTATAAAGAAAATTGAGAGCAAGTGCATCCAAACTTTTCTCCTGCTTCTCCCTCTGCGACTCTGCAATTGTTGTTTCAAATTCTGGCCGCGTCGCCCCCTGCTGCTGGAGCTGTGGCAGGATGACGCCTGAGGTGCCGCCTACTGTAGGAGCACTGTGCCCTCTTACTCCCCTGCTTGACTTTGGGTTTCACACAGCCAGTCCTTTGTTTACGCTGACAGGATGCGCTGGCTACTGACCTGGAAAAAGTGGCCAAGACGGGTTGTCTTGTAAGGAGGTGGGGCTTTTGGTGATGTATGGGCTTCTCATCGGACCTTTTACCTTGCCCGCTGGAGATGCCTGCACACCCTCTCTCTTTTTCTCTCTTTCCCCCTCTCACTTTCCTCCTCTCTCTCTCTTTCTCTCTTTCCCTCTCTCTCTCTTTCTCTCTTCCCCCCTCTCACTTCCCCCCTCTCTCTCTTTCTCTCAGCCCCTCTCTCATCCCATCTAGTCACTGGTGGTTTTGCATGAGTCACTCCCTACCATGTTTTCTACAGCCAATCACCAGGGTCATTCATCATTATTGTCAGGGTGGTAATGTGTGTGGGTGGGTGCAGAGATCCAGGACTTCTTCGTTTGAATGAACCTCATTAAATATACTCTTCTTTGTGAAGGATCCTCTCGGAGAATAAGTCTGGCAGTCATTTTGGTGATTTACCGACGATGGCCAATGTAACATGACGTTTCAGCCAAGCTTATTTGCTGGTAGCTATGGAGAAGTGTCTGACTCACTCATGTGAGGGTCGTTTTGGCTTCATCATTCTTCAGTTCATGCACACTAGGTGGGCTGCCAACACTGTCCGTCATAGCCTTTTCTAACATGTGCCTGGGTTCTTGTGCATTATGTTGCCATATCCGAATACACAATACACTGTAAATACTCAAATCTCCCCATTCCCATCAGAATCTTTTAGCAGCACAATGAAGTTTGGTTTTCCTTATTAGAGCAGATCTTTGTCAGGTTGTCTTTAATTAATCAGCCCCATCCCAAGGGATGATATTTTTAGCCACCTGTTTGGGGTCTAAGGCTCCTTCTTTACCCACACAGGGCACTAATGAGATGGATCTGTAGCACAGGCGACCGTTAATTAAGTATGCAAGAGAAGAGGCTAAAAGCAACACGCTCACACCATACATACATTAACTTTATCCCACCTCACGCATGTTCATCTCTCCTTGTATATTTTTTTTCCTTTTTTCACGTAGGTTGCACAAACAACAGATGGCTCCGACCCCAACCTGTGGAAGGACGGCTTATTCAAATCCAAGGTCGCCCGCTACCTCTCTTTCACCAGAGATAATGTAAGTGGAAATGTAAACTTCTCCCTTTCCCTATGCATCGTGCAGTAACACCTCATCCCTAACACCTTTTTTGGCACTGGCTTGCTTGGTTTGCCCTCTCTAGCGTTCTCCTGTAGAGCTCTTTGATCATTGAAAGTCCATTAATGTTCCATGAATTTTAAAAGTCTGGAATTTGAAATGAATGCAAAAACCAATCTGAATGTTGTGTTATATGATTGCATTTTATTATTGATGTGTGATACCTTGGTGGGCTCCCAGGATTTTATTGTTGATGTTCTTGCGTCCTCCAGAGAGGGAGATTTATGATTATTCATAGTATTAGAATGAGCTTTTATTTAAACTATTTCAGTTCATTCAATGAACCTTGTCACTGTACAGAATGTGGATACCTTCCAGTTTTTCTTCAAAGATGAGGCACACATTAAAAAAAAATGAAATTTTGAATATTTCCTTTTATAAGAAATGGAACTTCAAAAGCTCAGTTCAATAGGGTTGGAAATGGAGCACCTATTTCAAATAACAGTAATAACTCTGTGAATTGAGCTCTCTTTGAACGTTCTCTACAAACCAACTGGTAGGCAAATTTTCATGGTCTTTTTTTACATATTAAAAACATTTGAGAATAGAGAACAACGATGCTCCTAGTATAAAGCCTAAAGTTACCATGGAATATAAATATTTTCAAGTAGTGGGCACAAAGTGTTTCATAGTTGTCATCAATACATCTGTTCCAACATTCACAATTCCTTTGCTTTTCCTGTGGCTAAGTTACCTATTTAATTAAAGAAAATGTAACAGTTCATAACCATATACTACCTATGCTAATTATGCTATTGTGTTTTAACTCGCACAAATATAGCTAAATATGTGACATGGGTTTACTCCATTCATCAGACTGACCAAGTAATGGGCCTACATTAAACAAGCAATGATTTAGATGGGACCTATACAGTACATTACCATTCATCAGTCCAAAAGACTGATGGTACGTAAACAGGATTGTAATGATTCGACAGCCACTTCAACCTTTGTTCCTTTCCACAGTTTCTGTCAGTGTCTTCATTTATAGCCTTGTGGTTACAGTTCATCAGCTGAATGAATGCCACATTGTACAGCAATCAACTTTTATTTGATAAAACTATGATTTTACCTCATTGGTATACATAACAGGATTTTTACCTACAATAAATTATTTCTGTGTGCTCACTTTGACATTTTCTCGTGCATGACAAATCAGTAATTTATGGTTAGACACTACTACTAATTCTGACAATTCTTCCTCCATTAGAATCCTTGTGAGTGTGATTGAAACCTCTGAGATATTTGAGGCCTTGTAAAGGCACCTGTAGACGGAGCTCAGTCTGGTCCACAGTTTAGTGCATATCACACAAATAGCTTTGCCCTCATTGCTGTGTATTATCTTAAAATTTGTGTCTGCACTGTTTTAGAGACTTTGACACAAATAAAACATGACAGAGCCATCAACAAAGGCTATTTTGTCTGCCAGTCATAGTAGCCCTCTCTGTAATTGTCATTGACAAAAACAGATTCTGCAAAATTAGCCACTGAATTATGTGGAAGGGAAGTAAACAGTTTGTGATTTATCATACTCTAGGTTGGATGTAGATGGCCCTTTTGTCAGGTCCTGATGGGAAAAATCTATCTTGCAACCAAAAAAATAAATAAAATAAAAGGTTTCATGCATAGTAATAACATTCATCCATATTCCACCCTGAGTCAGAATAAAAACAATGAATAAAACATGTATCTAGTGGTAATAACTGCCGGGTAAAAGGAGCAGTGGAATCCAGATTTTCGGACGCGTCAAGTCACGGCTCGGTCGCCACACTCTCCAATGCCGCTGTGTATTATTGCAATTTATTATGGGGAAAATTTTCAAAATAATGACTGGAGGCTGGGAGGAGTCATGCTTGAAAATGACAAATAAACAGTCCCTGATTGTTTTTAACCAGTCCCATTCTGATGAACAGGCACTCCTGCCTCGCACATTGTGCATCTCTCGGAGGGTTGAGAATGATTGCAAGTTCACAGATGCATTCAAAAAATTTTAAGAAGCTATTTTGGAGTAATTACTTCCACCATCGTGTCAACTCCTCTCTTTAGAGACTTCCCAAGCTTTTAGGAAATCGCAGATACAATTGTCTTTGTAATTTATTTTCAGACCCTTACAAAAACTGAATAACCCTTACCCCCCTCACTACTTTTAGAATGAGAATTGGTTCTTACAGTCTATTACAGTATATGTGAAATGTGCATAAAGTGTGTGATTATGTCATTTTTTTATGTTTTCCTGTAGAGCCAGTCATCAGATGTGCTCGTTGACATGAGGTTGATCGATTTGAAGGACACTCTACCAAAGGGCGTTATACCCATCCAAGAAACAGTGGACACCAATAAGTAAGCAGTTTCCACTAAACCACATCTTTGCTTGAGAAGGTGAATGGTTTATTGGTGCAGGTTAGTTTTATTTACGATAGTCTGTGGGAATAAAATAAACATTTTGCCCTGGAGGTACAAGTGAAGAGAATCATGAGTCATTGTTTATCTCAGCTGGAGCTGTGCTTTTCTTTATGAGGGGCTTATTTATTTATGTATTTATTTGGGGAGAGGACGAGTGGATGGGATTATCTAATATTAATGAAATGCATTCCCCAATGCTTTAGTGGTCTTTGAGTGCTATGTATTCCCCCCTCACTATCCAGGCCTTGAAAATGTAATAATATTTTGGTGTAGGGAGTGAGAACAGCTTGTTTATTCTTTTTATTACCATTGCATTTACTCTGCACTTTCTATCCCTGGTTGGAAATAAATGGGCAAGGCACAGAAGTAATATGGGCAAGCATGGCTTGTTTTCTAACTAGAATAAAGAACAGAAATATTATGTATTGTTGTGCTATGGTTTAATGTAATTTTTATTACTTTATGTGAATCCATGTTTAATGTATACAACTAACATTATGTATGACATTTTACCCTCCATATCCAGTCAAAATTGACATTTATATTAGCTAGCAATATACTGTGGCTGCTGTAGGGGTTAGCATTTGTCTTTAATTTTCTAAACAAAGATGTTAAACGATCATCATCATTTGGTTTTTGTCAGTGCTTACAGTGTATTCTCTGTGTTTATACTTTATATCATTCTACCATGCATAGCTGTGACCAAGAGTAGAATTTGGCCTCTAGTTAATGATCTCTAATATGGTCTGTCTCTGTTGTTGCTTGTCAGAGGAGCCTGCCTTGAGGAAGAGGAGGCTGTGTGTAAAGCTCGGCCTACACGTAGCCACAAAGACTGCTGTGTGTGACATGCAGATCCAGGGGATGTCCGAGCTTACCCCTGCACACTACACTTGTTCTGCGTATTTGGACAGACCTGTGGAAGGCAGAAGGAATATTGTAATTATTTTCGGACTTTCTCACTGATACCCATAGCATTGTGTTTGTTTGGGCATGCAGTACCATGCCAAGATTCTCAGTAGGCTCAGTAGGTTTGGCAAGACTGGCACTGACAGACATGGCAGCTCTGCTTCTAGCTCCTAAGCAACTTTGCAGTATTTAGTTTTTTTATGTGTTATTTCTTACATTTTTAGCCCAGAACCTTTTTTGTGTTATTACACTCGACCATTGCTACTCCCTTTTCAGATGCCCTCCCTTTGGCAAATCAGATCACGACTCCATTTTGCTCCTCCCTTCCTATAGGCAGACACTCAAACAGGAAGTACCCGTGCTAAGGTCTATTCAACGCCAGTCTGACCAATCGGAATCCATGCTTCAAGATTGTTATAATCATGCGGATTGGGATAATGTTGACGTATACACGGACATGGTGACTGAGACCATCAGGAAGTGTATAGGGGATGTTGCTCCCACTGTGACTATTAAAACCTACCCAAACCAGAAACCGTGGATAGATGGCAGCATTCGCACAAAACTAAAAGCGTGAACCACCGCATTTAACCATGGCAAGGTGAGTGGGAATATGGTTGAATGCAAACGGTGTAGTTATTCCCTCCGTAAGGAAATCAAACAGGCAAAACGTCAGTACCAAGACAAAGTGGAGTCGCAATTCAACAGTTCAAACACAAGATGTGGCAGGGTCTATAGACAATCACGGATTACAAAGGAAAAACCAGCCACTTTGCGGACACTGACATCTTTCTCCCAGACAAGCTAACACCTTCTGTAGTGTTGTGGTGTCTCTCTTGTCGTGATGTGTGTTTTGTCCAATATTTTATTTTTAATCCCCAGCCCCCGTCCCCGCAGGAGGCCTTTTGGTAGGCCGTCATTGTTAATAAGAAGTTGTTCTTATTAACTGACTTGCCTAGTTAAATAAAGGTTACATTTAAAAAWATATATTTAAATAACTATAGCTCAGGATTCAACACCATAGTACCCTCCAAGCTCATCATTAAGCTCGGGGCCCTGGGTCTGAACCCCGCCCTGTGCAATTGGGTCCTGGATTTCGAAACGGGCCGCCCCCAGGTAGTGAAGGTAGGATACATCACATTTCGCTGATCCTTAACACAGGGGCTCCACAAGGGTGTGTGCTCAGCCCCCTCCTGTACTCCCTGTTCACCCATGACTGCGTGTCCACACACGCCTCCAACTCAATCATCAAGTTTGCAGACGACACAACAGTAGTAGACCTGATTACCAACAAGGACGAGACAGCCTACAGGGAGGCGGTGGGGACACTGGTGGAGTGGTGCCAGGGAAATAACCTCTCCCGCAACATCAACAAAATGAAGGAGCTGATCGTGGACTTCAGGAAACAGCAGAGGTAGTTTGTGGAGAAGCAGTGGAGAAGGTGGAAAGCTTCAAGTTCCTCGGCGTACACATCACTGACAATCTAAAATGGTCCACCCCCACTGACAGGGTGGTGAGGAAGCACAACAGTGCCTCTTCAACCTCAGGAGGCTGAATAAATTTGGCTTGGCCCCTAAGACCCTCACAGACCTTTACAGATGTCGGGCTGTATCACTGCCTGGTATGGAAACTGTACCTCCCGCAACCGCAGGGCTCTTCAGAGGGTGGTGCCCAACGCATCACTCCCGGTGACACACTGCCTGCKCTCTAGGACACCTACAGCACCCGATGTCACAGGAAGGCCAAAAAGACCATCAATGACATCAACAACCCATGCCACAGCCTTTTCACCTTGCTATCATCCAGAATGCGAAGTCAGTACAGCTTCTATCTCAAGGCCATCAGACTGTTAAATAGCCATCACTAGCCAGCTACCATCCGATAATACAACCCTGCACCTTAGAGGCTGATGCCCTATATATATAGACATGGAATCACTGGCCACTTTAATAATGGAACACTGATCACTTTAATAATGTTTACATACTGCTTTACTTATCTATTATGTATATACTGTATTCTATTGTACTGTATTTTTGTCAATGCCACTCCGACATTGCTCGTCCTAATATTTATATATTTCTTAATTCCATTATTTTACTTTTAGATTTGTGTGTATTGTTGTGAATTGTTAGATACTACTGCACTGTTGGAGCTAGAGACACAAGCATTTTGCTACACCCACAATAACATCTGCTAAAAATTTGTATGATTTGATTTTGATTTTACATAGTCTCCAATGAGCAGGCTTCCTATTTTCCTGCTCAAAACAAACTTTTCCTGCGGCCTGCTTGAGCCACCTGCCTTGACATGAACAGTGCACAGCCTGCCAGTAGTACCTACTTTTACCATAGGGACACGAGAGAGACAAGGGGTCACTCTTCTACTCTGATCATCCTAATTTATGACATTGTTCATCAATGATATACATATGTGCTGTACTCTCATTAGTTGGTTTTTTTCAATAGTTCATTGGGATGATGTTGCTCATGAATTGAGGGGTACTTTTACATTTGAGTGGTGTGTGACTTTTGTTTCTACAGATAGCTAAACAATTTGGGGATTTGGTACCGAATGAGGAATGTCCATCCATCCATCCATCCATCCATCCATCCATCCATCCATCCATCCATCCATCCATCCATCCATCCATCCATCCATCCATCCATCCATCCATCCATCCATCCATCCATCCACAGAAACCTCTATCTACGAATCAATGCCCAACACAACAAGGTACATACCAAGTTCATAATCATACTGTTATGACCAAATTAGCATTAACACCCTCTGTCTCAACTTGTAGTTGAAAAGGCCATGCCTTTGTGTTGTTGTTTAGAGTATTTGGAAACATTTGAGTCCCATTTTAAGATGTACACGTTTACCTTTTTGGTAAATCTGTGATCCATTAGTCAGTCAATACCTCTTGAGTGATGGGATCTATTAGACACAAGTGACTGACACTTGTTCATACTCATACAATACATTACCTTATGGCTGTGCCTGGTCAGAGAAAGCAGTGAGGGAGTACTGAAGCAAAAGGGAACCTAGACAGGATCCCCTGAATGGGAACATGAGTTCAACAAGGGCTAAACTCCTACTATTTGTGCTGTCCCAWGAGGAAGAGCTGGGTTGCTCTCTGACTGTGGTGGCAGAAGTGCTGTTGTACTGTGCAGACAAAGGGGAAGAAACGTAGCCTAGAGAGGCAGAAACAGCTGAAGAGGAAGGGAAGAGAGCGGCAGGCAGCGCAGAGAGCTCCACCATGCCATACTGTTGCCGTACCATACCCCCATCCTCAGCTACTCTGTCTTCCCCTGCCTGGGGCCCACATAGAAGGAGCAGACCTTTGTACTGCAGCCAAATCCAACAGCTCAATTATTTATTGCAATGAAGTACTGGGGATTTCCAGAGCAAATTGTAAATAAACAATCAAGGCTCCTTTTGAGTGGRGGTGGGGAGGGAGGCTTGGCAGGGGTATCCTGCCATGAGGTTGCCAGCTTGAAGTGCTTTGTCCTGGCATGTTAGAGGCTCGGTGTAGAGTGCAGTGTGAAAACCAACCACTTCACAGCAGAGGTCAGACTGAGGGAGGGGTATTCAGAGGTGAGACACTGTTCATACAGCTACTCGGTGTGATGAGTGAAAGTTGCTAGTTTTAATGGCAAGGTTTAAAGTCAGCAAACTATGGTTTGACAGGAGAGACCCAAAAAATAGAGTTGTGTGAATCACAAATATTTGGGGAGCAGATAGTTAATAATGTTTGATGTCTCGAAACGATCGAGAAAGCCTAGGCCGTATAACCCCTCAACTGTTACCGATAATCCTTAGCTCTTTTGAAGCACACTTTCAAGTTGCTGAGGCGTTGGGGGGTAAGAATAAATTGCACATCGAAGCAACACACTTACAAACCCCCTCCTGATGCCTGCTGCGATCACACCCTCCTGTTTTTGAATTAACATTAAAATTCATGCCACAGTGTGAGAGCCTTGCTTTAGTGCATTTCCATCGACAATGCACAGACACACAGGAGCAAGAAGGTGGGCTGAAGAAGAAGCTCCCGCCAGCCAAAGTAGACAATGCCATTTTATAAAGCCTATTTTGCTGTTCTCTTCTTGTTCGGCTGCTCCAGAACCCTCATTATAGACAGATAAACAACTAACACTGAGAATMTGCACCCTTTCACAATACTGAGTATCTTGTGCTACCATACATTGCAATATGTGTTTGAGGCATATAGGCAATGTTTGATTTAATTCAGTCAGTAACTGCTACCAAAATAAGCATTTCTGTGTTTTTGAACTACTGCGGCAGTTCGGTATCTGTCATTTCTGAAAATTTGGTTGCATCACCTGACCACTTTCCTTATCCTTGTTCAGCATATGAGAATTCCCTCCCATGACCTATGCTGCCTTGGGGCTATCTATAAGAACTTTATGGCCTTTTAGGAATGGCACCCCTTAAATGTACASTAAGTGCCTTTCACAGTCAGTGGAAAATATGTTTTAAACGCAGTCAATGTTGTGTAAATATTTTATGACCCTTGTAATGCTGGTGATTCCTTACATTTAAAGCTGTCAGCATCTAGGTTAAAGTTACCTAGGCAATGTTTTGAATAACCTGAGCCTCTAGCTAAACTGAAGAGCTATGATGTTACAGATGTAGAATCTTAATTTGAGCCGGTTTGCTACAGCAGGAAAATAATCCTGCAGCAACAGGAAATGTTAATTATTATGTGGATTATAATTCATGGATATTTTCGTAGGGGTTGACTCATTTTTCAAAGTGGAAATTACAAACTTCAGAAGCCTTTTTAAATCTCAAACACTTAGGAAAGTTATCCTGCAACAGTATGATCAAATTAAGATCCTACATCCTATTGTATTTGTACTTTTTTCTGATCAGTTTTGTCTGGAACATCCTGATTTGCTGGGTGTCCCGTTAATTTCTTTGGCCTGATGTCAACCACTTCAACTCTCTTTCCATTTTGAGAGGGGCCAGTCGGCCAGTTCCTGACTCCCTTATGTGAAAAAGCTGTGCCGTCCGGTCAGGCTTTTAATGCGTCCACTACAGCAGCCCCCTCTCCTCTCCTCTTTTCCAACGCTGCCATTTGTTCTCCTGATAAAACTGTCATTTCTGAGGCTGATATCTGACCTCTAGACAGACTGGTGGCATAAATTAGCTTTGTACTAACAATGTCATGTCTTTTRCCCCCCACAGAATCAAGGTTTTTGGCATTTCTCTTAGAATAATAGCCTGGACACTTTTTAAATCAAATGGCCTAACAATAAAAATGTTGAGGCCAAGAATCTTTTACACACTGTAACTGGACCATATTTTTACGATTTTGGTTTTCAAAACTGTTATTCATAAAGTATTTGTGTCTGATGGAGGTCAGGCACTATAATTGAAAGAAAAAAAGTCTCAATCCCAATGCCAGGGTTGGCATGCATGCATGCACTCTCTAACTTTTATATTGTCCTTTCCTCTGCCTTTGACACTTTCCAAAGTGTTCCAGCTGTGTGTTGGCATTGTACCTGTCACCATTCCTTGCTGCCTAACCAGCACTCTCCCTTTACCTGTTTCTAGAGGGAGACCATCATTGTCTGTGAGTGTGCTGTTTTGACAGAGCTCCCAGCCGTAACGTCACCGTCACACTTCTTGAAAGCACTCTRTTTCTTTACTTTGTGGAATCTTAAAAAAGTTGCAAATGTATCTCAAAATCAAGCAAATGGATGCAGAACTGTGCCACAAACGATAGAATTATCAAGTGAGATCTGATGCTCAGTGTGCTCAGAGATTCCTGTGAATTCAGGCAGCTATTCTTTTCAGCACCTGACACAAAGCTTAAAGGGAGATAATGATGGTTGAGAAAGCAGCCCCTGCAAATCAGGACTGTCTGCATGTTGAAGGTGTGGAGATGTTGTCATGGAAGAGGCTGGATGAGTGTCAAAATAAGAACTCCCAACTCTATCAGAGCTCAGTCTCTTCACTGATATTATTTTTATCCTTGTCTTGCCTGTCTGCAGACTACTACTTGCCTGTCTGCAGACTACTACTTGCCTGTCTGCAGACTACTACTTGCCTGTCTGCAGACTACTAATTGCCTGTCTGCAGACTACTACTTGTCTAACAGATAGACAGCTTCATTTTATTTTACCTCATTTCTATCGCACGACCACATTAAACAAATATCCTAAACCATAAATTGATATTGTGCACTAACGTAGGATTTAGACAGCTAAGTGATCTTATCAAGCAATCAGCAGTACCTAAGTTTTACTTACAAAATTCTGGCTTGAAAATGTAATGTGAGCCAGCTCAAAGTGAATCAGGTTTTTATGCATATGGGTTTTATGCATATGTGTTTGTGATTACATTCCGCATCYGTTTCATTGGGCCAATGGGCTCCTGAGTGAAGTTGTAATTGTTTAAATCTTTCAGGCTATGTTCCCAGTTTTACAGTAATTTAATGAGGAGCTACACTGTAATTAAATATTCAAATTAGGAACAAGTGTCAATATGGCTCTCGTTGCCTAGAATGATGATGAATTGTAGTCAAAACTCCAGTGGCCAACATAATCTGAGCCCAACCGCTGCCGTTGATTATGTAGCAATACACTTGCCATGTTTTTGTTTTAAGAATTAGACATGTAATTGATTTGCCATATGGTACCCTATAGCCAGTGCACCCAAATTATGTCTAGAAATCCCAGAATTTGGATTGACACTGTTCTTTGTGTTCTGTATGAATATGAACATGAAAACTCTTAGACCTCTTACTTTATATTAGAACCAAAAGAGTTGCAATTTATGTGAACAGTTTGCTGATTTCATTCAATCCAGTTTCGTTCAATCATGTTCGATGAAGATCTGTGTTTGTAGGAGAATCAGCTATGCCCTATTCTATGGCATTGTCTGATCTTCCCTTGATTTCAGTCAGTGGCAACCCATCATTTCGTTATGAAGTGCTTTGTTCTTAAACCAGGAAAGATGCCATTTTGAGTAGAATAGTTTTCAAAGGCTGGCTAAACAAATCTAAATGTTGACCTTATCAAAGTGGTGATATTTGAGCAAATGTATGTTTTAAAATAGGTCTTCTCTGAATGCTTCATTTACATTTGTGTATCTCAATGGATCGGTTCATTGTTCTATGCTATATCATGAACCAAACCGCTCAAGCGCATTTCTTCAAAAGAGCGTCAACAATCTTCCTTCAGTTTATCAGTGTTTGTGAAATGTCTCACAGCTTGGAGAGGCATGTCCCTTCCTTTTTCAGCATTGGAGTCAACCTTTGCAAGGTAAGGGAAGTCTTCATTAAATGTGGCAATCGGTTCCACAAGATTGATGCCAACCTTTTAAAAATTCACCATTGGCCCGGATTTAACATGGCCAAATGCTGATGTAAATGAACAGGGGAAAAGTCGACCCTATCATGGCAAATAAATCTGAGTTGCAGACTTCAGCTCATAAATACCACAAACTGTCAGGGAGCTTGTTTTATTGCTTTTGATATAAATTATTGCATTTATTTATCTCATCAAAAGAGATAAAAACGTAAAATAGTGTCGTGTTGCCCTCAGAATATGCAGATACTGTCAGATACTGTATGTCGTTACTCTTGCATTTTGGAAATTAATTGTTCAGCCTCCTCAAGATGCATTTTCCTAACCACAAACAGAGCAAATGGGCAAACACACATAAACATACACATAATACACAACTATATTTTTCCAAAGTTAGTTTGCTTCTTTTTTTCTGTCTAAAGAGTATTTAGTTATTTGTTTGAATCCTTGAATTCAATTTCTCATTAGCATGATATTACATTAACATCTTGCTCAGCGTTGCCCTACATTTTTGCACACACTGTAGCCTATAGCTACATCAGATATGTTTAATAATGTTCTGGAGGAGCTCGTTTAACTTCAAAGCATGTCCAATGTCACATTATGCAGTTCTGAAGCTGAGAAATTCCTTGCGCTTGCTGTGGATTTATCGATCAGTGGGGGTGAGTCACAGGGTGTAATTCATGATAGCTTGATTGATGAGGATTGCAATCTTATAAAGTTTGTTAGCTCCAACTGCCCATGAAGTGCCTGCTTTTTTTGTAGTACCAGCCTATAGTATGGTAAAACAGACAAGTTCTATTCCTTTAGCACTAACCAGCCCCTAATCCTAGACCCAAACCATTAACGGTCTGCCAAAACCTCCTGGGCAGCTCAGGATAGCTTTTATTTCACGTCTCGATATCCAGCACTCTTCTGTCAGCTGTGTCTTGTCCTGATCAGGTCTCTGTTTGATCTTGAAGGGAGTGTGGGTGTTGTTGTGGGGATGATGGGGTTGGAATAAGAAGATCCTGCCCTTGTGAATCCCTTCCCCTGCTGACAACGAATCTACACCTTGGCATTCTTCTCCAGATCTCAGAGAAAATGTCACCTTCAATGTTGTGGTACACTCGTTTGACATGGCATCCTGCTTTATCTCCTCCAGGCAAATACCTGTAGCGCTCCCCAGCAGTGATGTAATGAACTTAGGTAAAAATACTTTAAAGCACTACTTAAGTCATTTTTGGTGGGTATCTGTACTTTACTTGACTATTTATATTTTTTACTACTTTTACTTTTACTTAACTACATTCCTAAAGAAAATATTGTACTTTTTACTCCATACATTTTTCCTGACAACCCAAAGTACTAGTTACATATTGAATGCTTAGCAGAACAGGAAAATGGTCCAATGCACACACTTATCAAGAGAACACGTGGTCATCCCTACTTTCTCTGATCTGGCGGACTCACTAAACACAAATGCTTAGTTTGTAAATTATGTCTGAGTGTTGGAGTGTGCCCCTGGCTATCCGTAAATAAATAAAACAACAAGAAAATTGTGCCTTCTGGTTTGCCTAATATAAGGAATTTGAAATGATTCATACTTTTACTTTTGATACTTAAGTATATTTAAAATTGAATACTTGTAGTATTTTACTGGGTGACTTTCACTTTTACTTGAGTAACTTTCTATTAAGGTATCTTTACTTTTACTCAAGTATGACAATTGGGTACTTTTTCCACCACTGCCCCCCACCAACACCTACAGAGGGAGCACCAGCAGGTGCTCTTACTATATCAGCTAAACGCCTTTTTATTGCACCAAACTCAACAAACGTATATGGAGTCTCATTGTGTAGACCCTCCTATAATATGGAAGGTGCAGATTATACAGTATGTAGTAAGGCTTCTTGCAAATTATCTAACTGTATTCTAAATCTGTTTAGCTCTCTCACTGTGCCCCAACTTGACCCACCGATAAATTAAAGCTAGTGTTTAAATTCCACTCACTTTTAATCATTGCAGATCAAGTTTTTTTCATCTCTTTTAGCTGTATGTTGTTATGAAAGTATTTAATCTTCACCAACGAGTAGATCGCTCCTTTGGTAATTGATCTATGCATATCGTATATGTCTATCTTTTATCACAGACGGTAAGTGCTTATCTGAAAGAGTGAACACTGCTTCCCAGAGGAGCTCAGCATTTACACTCAAGAGAACATTTAACAGCTGTCAAATATGATTCATCACATGCCACACTAACATTTACCTGCAGTTGTAGAGAAATGCTCTTTTAGTAATAATAGAGTGGAAAGTGTACTGAAATTGATCTGGACTGGGCTTGCTTGTAGAGTCAGAACTTGCTAAAACGTCATACTGGCTGGGGTGGTGCTGCTCCAGGACGAGGTGTGTGTGGAGAGGAGATCAAGCAGGTTTTATCCAGCTGGAGAGAGACACCATGTGTGACGATTCCTCTTGTTCCACAGTGGAGAGATAGCGGGGCTGTGGCATGCAGTTTCATCTCAGTTATCCCTGTCACACACGGACTGTATCCTTACTTGTTTGTACAGATAGTCAAGCCTACCAGTCTGGAATTATATGAGCTCACACAATTTGGGGAATAATTTTTTCAGGGTTATTTAGAATGTTCATGTTATTCTTTCTGCTACCTGCTACCTACCTCGGCCTATTCTGTGGCATTCCATCTGAGTGACTATAAGAACCATGGAGGTTCAGTGCAATGCCAAAAAATCATCCTTTATCAATAGAGACTGTGCTCTATAATTGTACCAATGTCATTTGGTGCCTGCTCTTCTATCTCCATGTCATTTGGTGCCTGCTCTTCTATCTCCATGTCATTTGGTGCCTGCTCTTCTATCTCCATGTCACAAAGCCTACATGTCTTTCTTTCTCTTGTAATCACTTTCTGGGGTTAATCTTCCCAAAGCGCCATACTGTACAAAAGCTTTATCTTTCAGCTTAATTTGTCTTGGAAAGAGAGCCTTCCAGCCACACGTAGTAGCCTTCCAGCCACACGTAGTAGCCTTCCAGCCACACGTAGTAGCCTTCCAGCCACACGTAGTAGCCTTCCAGC